>NW_025726348.1:0-7500 GCF_021461395.2 Schistocerca americana
CTCTTCCTATCATTGCGAAGCAGAATTCGCCAAGCGTTGGATTGTTCACCCCACTAATAGGGAACGTGAGCTGGGTTTAGACCGTCGTGAGACAGGTTAGTTTTACCCTACTGATGACTGTGTCGTTGCGATAGTAATCCTGCTCAGTACGAGAGGAACCGCAGGTTCGGACATTTGGTTCACGCACTCGGCCGAGCGGCGGTGGTGCGAAGCTACCATCCGTGGGATTAAGCCTGAACGCCTCTAAGGCCGAATCCCGTCTAGCCATTGTGGCAACGATATCGCTAAGGAGTCCCGAGGGTCGAAAGGCTCGAAAATACGTGACTTTACTAGGCGCGGTCGACCCACGTGGCGCCGCGCCGTACGGGCCCAACTTGTTTGCCGGACGGGGCACTCGGGCGGCGCTGTCTGGGATCTGTTCCCGGCGCCGCCCTGCCCCTACCCCCCGGTCGACCATGGGTGTCTATAGTTCGATGTCGGGACTCGGAATCGTCTGTAGACGACTTAGGTACCGGGCGGGGTGTTGTACTCGGTAGAGCAGTTGCCACGCTGCGATCTGTTGAGACTCAGCCCTAGCTTGGGGGATTCGTCTTGTCGCGAGACGAGACCCCCAGGGGCTGGTCGCCAACAGGGGCACGTGTGGGCTGCTTTTTGCATTTGCGTCTGTACGGCGTATCGGTCTGGCCGGGCGCGCCGCACCCAGGGCGCTGCATCGGGTGCGGCGGACGGCGGCGTATCGGTTGGCGGGCCCCCTGCCGCCTGCGCGGGCGCTGCGATGGGGTGCCGCCTCCGTGCGCGCGGCGGGGGAGGCGGCGCCGGCCGGGCGCCTTGTGTTCTGCCGCGCTACAGCGTATCGCTTTGGCGACGGGCGATGGGTGCCGCGATGGGTGCCGGACGGTCGATGTCGGCCCACCGGCCGGCGCGCCGCGCGGAGGCGGCGTCGTCGGGCGGGTGTCGGGCGGTGCCCGGCGGTCGACGGTACGTTTTCGCCGTCCCCCACCCCGTCCCGTGGTAACATAGCGTCCACCGCAGTACGGTGACCTACAATACCCCTACACTATGGATGTGAAATAAAATATAATAACACATGATGCTCCGCAAGAAAATAGACTTGGGATAGGGTGTGTCGTTGGCAAGTCCCCGGGGCGGCTAGTGTGGGTGGTGATAAGTCCGTAGTGGGCGAGGTATTACGACGATGCCGCCATCTATGCGCATGTGACGCAACGACATTGACAGCCAGCCAGGAACGGCACCTCCATCTACAGGGATCCGACGGAACTACGCCAACCATGCCGGCAAAACAGTATCGCCATCTATGAAAATACGGCGAAACCACATGCAATACCTCCATCTATGCGAATCTGACAACACTACGTCCGCCATGTCGAGCGCACCGCAAAACATACCGCCATCTGTAGGTCTCCCGCAACATGACCTCCTGCAACGACGATACCGTCATCTATGAGACGCCAAGCCGACTAAGACAGCGATGGGCCCACAGTGCCCTTCTTTCGACCCCACCCCAACGCCAGCGCCTCTGCCGCACGAAGTCGTGGACCGGCAATCACTCCACCTGCACCCGTTCGTGCCCCACCCCAACCGCCCAACTCGCAACTCCAGCGGATGAACGGCGGACTTTGCTCGCACTCGCAATGTGCAATCCACCCCTATAACGTGCGTTTCATGAAGAGTTATGTCCAATATGCGACATTCCCGCTGTCCATATACATGAGCTGCGAGCCGTACCACGTACGAGCTACAGACGCGATCGCGTTGCTCGCTGTACGAATGCAGATGCTCAGCGGCAGCTAGGAGGCGCTCCATCCATGTCGGTACCGGTGAGCGTTGCACTCGCAGTCGCAAAAACGTACGGCAAGTATATTACTCGGAAGAGTCAATGACAGTCCAAGCCCCCCTGCGTGGGAAGAGTCTTCCTAGGCCATGACCCACCGGAAGGGCGCAGCGTCCCCCACCCCAGACATGTGACGTCAGACTATCGGTATTGACGACTAGACTGATTCCTTATAATCATTTGCCATACACCGGTGGAAGCTGCCGAGACGAGTAACTACATAGCGGGCTCGCCGTGTCACTAATGTACAGAGATACAATAGTTTCGACTGGAACCGGATTAAACGTATACACGGCGCTGATTAGTAATAGATAGAGCCATCAGAATACAGATAATGTATAGACCTGTCCGTATACATGCTGAAAGACTCTGCTCACAATCACACGTCAGCCAGACACTCTTATCACGCACTACTCTCTGCCTGTAACAGGCACACAGACAATATGTAAGCACCAGCATGGAACAACACCCAGTGCATCCTCTCTGCCACATTAGACAATCCACACTATCATAACCAGACCGGGAGGTCCACTCGGAAAACAGAATATCCCACCCTTCCGACAACCACCATTGCTCAGCTAAGCCACCAACACCCACACATGTCCCAGACAGGGGTGCACCCAACATCACAATACTGCCTCCTGTCACACCACACAAACAATGGCAGGAATGAAAGACACAGGTCTGCCACAAGCATGGAATCAGAGCGCCGCCTGTTATGAGCCAAAGGTGCACCCTGACGTGGCAAATCAGATGATGCCGCAGTCATTTACTTACGATAATCACAATCAACAAACCGGGCCCCCCCCCCCCCCAAGTGCCTTAACCTAACCCGTATTGTACCTTAACCTAACCCGTATTGTACCTTAACCTAACCCGTATTGTACCTTAACCTAACCCGTATTGTACCTTAACCTAACCCGTATTGTACCTTAACCTAACCCGTATTGTACCTTAACCTAACCCATATTGTACCTTAACCTAACCCATATTGTACCTTAACCTAACCCATATTGTACCTTAACCTAACCCATATTGTACCTTAACCTAACCCATATTGTACCTTAACCTAACCCATATTGTACCTTAACCTAACCCATATTGTACCTTAACCTAACCCATATTGTACCTTAACCTAACCCATATTGTACCTTAACCTAACCCATGTTGCGCCTTAACCTAACCCATGTTGCGCCTTAACCTAACCCATGTTGCGCCTTAACCTAACCCATGTTGCGCCTTAACCTAACCCATGTTGCGCCTTAACCTAACCCATGTTGCGCCTTAACCTAACCATGTTGCGCCTTAACCTAACCCATGTTGCGCCTTAACCTAACCCATGTTGCGCCTTAACCTAACCCATGTTGCGCCTTAACCTAACCCATGTTGCGCCTTAACCTAACCCATGTTGCGCCTTAACCTAACCCATGTTGCGCCTTAACCTAACCTATGTTGCGCCTTAACCTAACCTATGTTGCGCCTTAACCTAACCTATGTTGCGCCTTAACCTAACCTATGTTGCGCCTTAACCTAACCTATGTTGCGCCTTAACCTAACCTATGTTGCGCCTTAACCTAACCTATGTTGCGCCTTAACCTAACCTATGTTGCGCCGTAACCTAACCTATGTTGCGCCGTAACCTAACCTATGTTGCGCCATAACCTAACCTATGTTGCGCCTTAACCTAACCTATGTTGCGCCTTAACCTAACCTATGTTGCGCCTTAACCTAACCTATGTTGCGCCGTAACCTAACCTATGTTGCGCCTTAACCTAACCTATGTTGCGCCTTAACCTAACCTATGTTGCGCCTTAACCTAACCTATGTTGCGCCTTAACCTAACCTATGTTGCGCCTTAACCTAACCTATGTTGCGCCTTAACCTAACCTATGTTGCGCCTTAACCTAACCTATGTTGCGCCTTAACCTAACCTATGTTGCGCCGTAACCTAACCTATGTTGCGCCTTAACCTAACCTATGTTGCGCCTTAACCTAACCTATGTTGCGCCGTAACCTAACCTATGTTGCGCCTTAACCTAACCTATGTTGCGCCTTAACCTAACCTATGTTGCGCCTTAACCTAACCTATGTTGCGCCTTAACCTAACCTATGTTGCGCCTTAACCTAACCTATGTTGCGCCTTAACCCAACACACGTTGGGCCTTAACCCAACACACGTTGGGCCCTTAACCCAACACACGTTGGGCCTTAACCCAACACACGTTGGGCCTTAACCCAACACACGTTGGGCCTTAACCCAACACACGTTGGGCCTTAACCCAACACACGTTGGGCCTTAACCCAACACACGTTGGGCCTTAACCCAACACACGTTGGGCCTTAACCCAACACACGTTGGGCCTTAACCCAACACACGTTGGGCCTTAACCCAACACACGTTGGGCCTTAACCCAACACACGTTGGGCCTTAACCCAACACACGTTGGGCCTTAACCCAACACACGTTGGGCCTTAACCCAACACACGTTGGGCCTTAACCCAACACACGTTGGGCCTTAACCCAACACACGTTGGGCCTTAACCCAACACACGTTGGGCCTTAACCCAACACACGTTGGGCCTTAACCCAACACACGTTGGGCCTTAACCCAACACCACGTTGGGCCTTAACCCAACACACGTTGGGCCTTAACCCAACACACGTTGGGCCTTAACCCAACACACGTTGGGCCTTAACCTGCTCTGTAATTGTCATACGACGCGTTAAATTAGTGTAGTGTTGCCTAACTGCAACCCCCGCAATATAGTTTGCTACTCGCACTGCCCGGTCCCCAGAGTATCGCTTCATGTTAAACACCTTGCAGCTATACACTGTAATGCGGATGGCGGCAGGACGTACATGCTCAATGCCCTTCGCAGTTGTTCATTGGCATTCGCATGGCGAAGCACAGCCTACGTTGTGGTACGGCTTGTGGCAACTGTCCGCTGATGTTGTACGTCCAAATCACACACTGTACCGCACATTGGTCCTCATGTACTGAATGATACATCGTGGTACATGTGTGACCGTACCACGACTGCGCCAACAACGGCGAACCATACGGTCCAAATATTGTGCACTCAGCTACGTGTCGTCTCCCTATAAGAGCTGGATTGCAGTATGGTATGCCGTGGATGGCGATCAGCATGAGCCGTCTGTTGATGTAGTGGCGCGTGTTGTCAGACGTAGTCGTCTCTTCTCACACACCGTGATAGCATGGTGCACTGCGTTCCACATCTGCGACATGCGACAGAGGCCGGTTGACAGTCGTTCGCGCAATGGACATCGCATACGTACGGGGGCCACCTTCCACGTGTTCGCGAAGCGTGCACATGTTGTTGCGTGTATGTGGGCAGACATAGTGTGTCGTGACACCTGACACAGGCATGCAACAATCGTTGAATTTGCAAATGGCGATGGACGTCTACGTTTGCTGGTGACGTTACGCAAATGAAGAACTGGTAAACCGTTGTGGTGCGGTTGTTCTCGCTAGAGGTGAATCAGTGATGGCGACGATCGGTTGAGCTACCAACCGGTTGTTTCAGCGATACCCACCATGCCCACGAACGTGAATGGCATGTGGGTGTGAAGCGATACGCGGCGGTGGCTGGGTGGGACCGTCCCCGGCCGGTGAGGGGGGGCCTTCCGGCGTGCTGGCCGCGCGGTGCGTGGGCGCACGCGCTACAGCCGGCTGGTGGGGGCGGCCAGTGGCAGGCGCGCCGGCCGACGGAGGCGGCAGGCGGCGCAGCTGCGCGCCGGCGCACCCTGCACGCGGCGCCGTGCGGCCAAAGTAGGTCCTCGCGGGCCCGGTGCGAAGCGCGGTGGACATCTGCAGTGTGCTGGTCCGATTGAGGACTGTGTGCGCTGAGGATGCGCCGCCGCCCGGCGCTCGGCGCCGCGACGCCGTCTGCTGCTCGGTCGCCTCTGCGGTTCTCGCAGGTGGATTGTATCGCAGCTGTGCGGACGTGTTGGCGCGTGCGCTGTGCTGGGAGAGTTCGCTTCGGCACCCAAGTGGGGCTTTTGTCCTTCTGTGGCGCTGGCGTTGGAGCTGCCGGCCACCGTAGGTGGCGCGTGTTGTCTCCCGCCGGCAATGCCACGACAGCACGCTCCCGGGCCTCTGTCGGCAGCGGCAAGCTCAGTTGGGAGCACGGGTGGTCGCACCTAAAGCGTCTACTCGCCAAACTCCGGGCGATTGCGCCTCTCTCGAACCCGACCAAGTACTTAGGACGGCGCTGCGCGCCGCCGGGACCTGAGAGGGTTTCGAGGTGTATTGTGCAGGGGAGCTCAGCCTCCTCCTGTTTGCAGAATAATTGAGCGGACGCTTGCGTGTTCGCGCGGGCCCCCGGGACACACTCCCGGGCGGCCGGCTGCTCAGCTCTAGTTGACGCAGCTCCCTGGTTGATCCTGCCAGTAGTCATATGCTTGTCTCAAAGATTAAGCCATGCATGTCTCAGTACAAGCCGCATTAAGGTGAAACCGCGAATGGCTCATTAAATCAGTTATGGTTCCTTAGATCGTACCCACGTTACTTGGATAACTGTGGTAATTCTAGAGCTAATACATGCAAACAGAGTCCCGACCAGAGATGGAAGGGACGCTTTTATTAGATCAAAACCAATCGGTCGGCTCGTCCGGTCCGTTTGCCTTGGTGACTCTGAATAACTTTGGGCTGATCGCACGGTCCTCGTACCGGCGACGCATCTTTCAAATGTCTGCCTTATCAACTGTCGATGGTAGGTTCTGCGCCTACCATGGTTGTAACGGGTAACGGGGAATCAGGGTTCGATTCCGGAGAGGGAGCCTGAGAAACGGCTACCACATCCAAGGAAGGCAGCAGGCGCGCAAATTACCCACTCCCGGCACGGGGAGGTAGTGACGAAAAATAACGATACGGGACTCATCCGAGGCCCCGTAATCGGAATGAGTACACTTTAAATCCTTTAACGAGTATCTATTGGAGGGCAAGTCTGGTGCCAGCAGCCGCGGTAATTCCAGCTCCAATAGCGTATATTAAAGTTGTTGCGGTTAAAAAGCTCGTAGTTGGATTTGTGTCCCACGCTGTTGGTTCACCGCCCGTCGGTGTTTAACTGGCATGTATCGTGGGACGTCCTGCCGGTGGGGCGAGCTGAAGGCGTGCGACGCGCCTCGTGCGTGCTCGTGCGTCCCGAGGCGGACCCCGTTGCAATCCTACCAGGGTGCTCTTGAGTGAGTGTCTCGGTGGGCCGGCACGTTTACTTTGAACAAATTAGAGTGCTTAAAGCAGGCAAGCCCGCCTGAATACTGTGTGCATGGAATAATGGAATAGGACCTCGGTTCTATTTTGTTGGTTTTCGGAACCCGAGGTAATGATTAATAGGGACAGGCGGGGGCATTCGTATTGCGACGTTAGAGGTGAAATTCTTGGATCGTCGCAAGACGAACAGAAGCGAAAGCATTTGCCAAGTATGTTTTCATTAATCAAGAACGAAAGTTAGAGGTTCGAAGGCGATCAGATACCGCCCTAGTTCTAACCATAAACGATGCCAGCCAGCGATCCGCCGCAGTTCCTCCGATGACTCGGCGGGCAGCCTCCGGGAAACCAAAGCTTTTGGGTTCCGGGGGAAGTATGGTTGCAAAGCTGAAACTTAAAGGAATTGACGGAAGGGCA
>NW_025726348.1:15000-22500 GCF_021461395.2 Schistocerca americana
ATGAAAGACACAGGTCTGCCACAAGCATGGAATCAGAGCGCCGCCTGTTATGAGCCAAAGGTGCACCCTGACGTGGCAAATCAGATGATGCCGCAGTCATTTACTTACGATAATCACAATCAACAAACCGGGCCCCCCCCCCCCCCAAGTGCCTTAACCTAACCCGTATTGTACCTTAACCTAACCCGTATTGTACCTTAACCTAACCCGTATTGTACCTTAACCTAACCCGTATTGTACCTTAACCTAACCCGTATTGTACCTTAACCTAACCCGTATTGTACCTTAACCTAACCCGTATTGTACCTTAACCTAACCCGTATTGTACCTTAACCTAACCCGTATTGTACCTTAACCTAACCCGTATTGTACCTTAACCTAACCCATATTGTACCTTAACCTAACCCATATTGTACCTTAACCTAACCCATATTGTACCTTAACCTAACCCATATTGTACCTTAACCTAACCCATATTGTACCTTAACCTAACCCATGTTGCGCCTTAACCTAACCCATGTTGCGCCTTAACCTAACCCATGTTGCGCCTTAACCTAACCCATGTTGCGCCTTAACCTAACCCATGTTGCGCCTTAACCTAACCCATGTTGCGCCTTAACCTAACCCATGTTGCGCCTTAACCTAACCCATGTTGCGCCTTAACCTAACCCATGTTGCGCCTTAACCTAACCCATGTTGCGCCTTAACCTAACCCATGTTGCGCCTTAACCTAACCCATGTTGCGCCTTAACCTAACCCATGTTGCGCCTTAACCTAACCTATGTTGCGCCTTAACCTAACCTATGTTGCGCCTTAACCTAACCTATGTTGCGCCTTAACCTAACCTATGTTGCGCCTTAACCTAACCTATGTTGCGCCTTAACCTAACCTATGTTGCGCCTTAACCTAACCTATGTTGCGCCGTAACCTAACCTATGTTGCGCCATAACCTAACCTATGTTGCGCCTTAACCTAACCTATGTTGCGCCTTAACCTAACCTATGTTGCGCCTTAACCTAACCTATGTTGCGCCGTAACCTAACCTATGTTGCGCCTTAACCTAACCTATGTTGCGCCTTAACCTAACCTATGTTGCGCCTTAACCTAACCTATGTTGCGCCTTAACCTAACCTATGTTGCGCCTTAACCTAACCTATGTTGCGCCTTAACCTAACCTATGTTGCGCCTTAACCTAACCTATGTTGCGCCTTAACCTAACCTATGTTGCGCCGTAACCTAACCTATGTTGCGCCTTAACCTAACCTATGTTGCGCCTTAACCTAACCTATGTTGCGCCGTAACCTAACCTATGTTGCGCCTTAACCTAACCTATGTTGCGCCTTAACCTAACCTATGTTGCGCCTTAACCTAACCTATGTTGCGCCTTAACCTAACCTATGTTGCGCCTTAACCTAACCTATGTTGCGCCTTAACCCAACACACGTTGGGCCTTAACCCAACACACGTTGGGCCTTAACCCAACACACGTTGGGCCTTAACCCAACACACGTTGGGCCTTAACCCAACACACGTTGGGCCTTAACCCAACACACGTTGGGCCTTAACCCAACACACGTTGGGCCTTAACCCAACACACGTTGGGCCTTAACCCAACACACGTTGGGCCTTAACCCAACACACGTTGGGCCTTAACCCAACACACGTTGGGCCTTAACCCAACACACGTTGGGCCTTAACCCAACACACGTTGGGCCTTAACCCAACACACGTTGGGCCTTAACCCAACACACGTTGGGCCTTAACCCAACACACGTTGGGCCTTAACCCAACACACGTTGGGCCTTAACCCAACACACGTTGGGCCTTAACCCAACACACGTTGGGCCTTAACCCAACACACGTTGGGCCTTAACCCAACACACGTTGGGCCTTAACCTGCTCTGTAATTGTCATACGACGCGTTAAATTAGTGTAGTGTTGCCTAACTGCAACCCCCGCAATATAGTTTGCTACTCGCACTGCCCGGTCCCCAGAGTATCGCTTCATGTTAAACACCTTGCAGCTATACACTGTAATGCGGATGGCGGCAGGACGTACATGCTCAATGCCCTTCGCAGTTGTTCATTGGCATTCGCATGGCGAAGCACAGCCTACGTTGTGGTACGGCTTGTGGCAACTGTCCGCTGATGTTGTACGTCCAAATCACACACTGTACCGCACATTGGTCCTCATGTACTGAATGATACATCGTGGTACATGTGTGACCGTACCACGACTGCGCCAACAACGGCGAACCATACGGTCCAAATATTGTGCACTCAGCTACGTGTCGTCTCCCTATAAGAGCTGGATTGCAGTATGGTATGCCGTGGATGGCGATCAGCATGAGCCGTCTGTTGATGTAGTGGCGCGTGTTGTCAGACGTAGTCGTCTCTTCTCACACACCGTGATAGCATGGTGCACTGCGTTCCACATCTGCGACATGCGACAGAGGCCGGTTGACAGTCGTTCGCGCAATGGACATCGCATACGTACGGGGGCCACCTTCCACGTGTTCGCGAAGCGTGCACATGTTGTTGCGTGTATGTGGGCAGACATAGTGTGTCGTGACACCTGACACAGGCATGCAACAATCGTTGAATTTGCAAATGGCGATGGACGTCTACGTTTGCTGGTGACGTTACGCAAATGAAGAACTGGTAAACCGTTGTGGTGCGGTTGTTCTCGCTAGAGGTGAATCAGTGATGGCGACGATCGGTTGAGCTACCAACCGGTTGTTTCAGCGATACCCACCATGCCCACGAACGTGAATGGCATGTGGGTGTGAAGCGATACGCGGCGGTGGCTGGGTGGGACCGTCCCCGGCCGGTGAGGGGGGGCCTTCCGGCGTGCTGGCCGCGCGGTGCGTGGGCGCACGCGCTACAGCCGGCTGGTGGGGGCGGCCAGTGGCAGGCGCGCCGGCCGACGGAGGCGGCAGGCGGCGCAGCTGCGCGCCGGCGCACCCTGCACGCGGCGCCGTGCGGCCAAAGTAGGTCCTCGCGGGCCCGGTGCGAAGCGCGGTGGACATCTGCAGTGTGCTGGTCCGATTGAGGACTGTGTGCGCTGAGGATGCGCCGCCGCCCGGCGCTCGGCGCCGCGACGCCGTCTGCTGCTCGGTCGCCTCTGCGGTTCTCGCAGGTGGATTGTATCGCAGCTGTGCGGACGTGTTGGCGCGTGCGCTGTGCTGGGAGAGTTCGCTTCGGCACCCAAGTGGGGCTTTTGTCCTTCTGTGGCGCTGGCGTTGGAGCTGCCGGCCACCGTAGGTGGCGCGTGTTGTCTCCCGCCGGCAATGCCACGACAGCACGCTCCCGGGCCTCTGTCGGCAGCGGCAAGCTCAGTTGGGAGCACGGGTGGTCGCACCTAAAGCGTCTACTCGCCAAACTCCGGGCGATTGCGCCTCTCTCGAACCCGACCAAGTACTTAGGACGGCGCTGCGCGCCGCCGGGACCTGAGAGGGTTTCGAGGTGTATTGTGCAGGGGAGCTCAGCCTCCTCCTGTTTGCAGAATAATTGAGCGGACGCTTGCGTGTTCGCACGGGCCCCCGGGACACACTCCCGGGCGGCCGGCTGCTCAGCTCTAGTTGACGCAGCTCCCTGGTTGATCCTGCCAGTAGTCATATGCTTGTCTCAAAGATTAAGCCATGCATGTCTCAGTACAAGCCGCATTAAGGTGAAACCGCGAATGGCTCATTAAATCAGTTATGGTTCCTTAGATCGTACCCACGTTACTTGGATAACTGTGGTAATTCTAGAGCTAATACATGCAAACAGAGTCCCGACCAGAGATGGAAGGGACGCTTTTATTAGATCAAAACCAATCGGTCGGCTCGTCCGGTCCGTTTGCCTTGGTGACTCTGAATAACTTTGGGCTGATCGCACGGTCCTCGTACCGGCGACGCATCTTTCAAATGTCTGCCTTATCAACTGTCGATGGTAGGTTCTGCGCCTACCATGGTTGTAACGGGTAACGGGGAATCAGGGTTCGATTCCGGAGAGGGAGCCTGAGAAACGGCTACCACATCCAAGGAAGGCAGCAGGCGCGCAAATTACCCACTCCCGGCACGGGGAGGTAGTGACGAAAAATAACGATACGGGACTCATCCGAGGCCCCGTAATCGGAATGAGTACACTTTAAATCCTTTAACGAGTATCTATTGGAGGGCAAGTCTGGTGCCAGCAGCCGCGGTAATTCCAGCTCCAATAGCGTATATTAAAGTTGTTGCGGTTAAAAAGCTCGTAGTTGGATTTGTGTCCCACGCTGTTGGTTCACCGCCCGTCGGTGTTTAACTGGCATGTATCGTGGGACGTCCTGCCGGTGGGGCGAGCTGAAGGCGTGCGACGCGCCTCGTGCGTGCTCGTGCGTCCCGAGGCGGACCCCGTTGCAATCCTACCAGGGTGCTCTTGAGTGAGTGTCTCGGTGGGCCGGCACGTTTACTTTGAACAAATTAGAGTGCTTAAAGCAGGCAAGCCCGCCTGAATACTGTGTGCATGGAATAATGGAATAGGACCTCGGTTCTATTTTGTTGGTTTTCGGAACCCGAGGTAATGATTAATAGGGACAGGCGGGGGCATTCGTATTGCGACGTTAGAGGTGAAATTCTTGGATCGTCGCAAGACGAACAGAAGCGAAAGCATTTGCCAAGTATGTTTTCATTAATCAAGAACGAAAGTTAGAGGTTCGAAGGCGATCAGATACCGCCCTAGTTCTAACCATAAACGATGCCAGCCAGCGATCCGCCGCAGTTCCTCCGATGACTCGGCGGGCAGCCTCCGGGAAACCAAAGCTTTTGGGTTCCGGGGGAAGTATGGTTGCAAAGCTGAAACTTAAAGGAATTGACGGAAGGGCACCACCAGGAGTGGAGCCTGCGGCTTAATTTGACTCAACACGGGAAACCTCACCAGGCCCGGACACCGGAAGGATTGACAGATTGATAGCTCTTTCTTGATTCGGTGGGTGGTGGTGCATGGCCGTTCTTAGTTGGTGGAGCGATTTGTCTGGTTAATTCCGATAACGAACGAGACTCTAGCCTGCTAACTAGTCGCGTGACATCCTTCGTGCTGTCAGCGATTACTTTTCTTCTTAGAGGGACAGGCGGCTTCTAGCCGCACGAGATTGAGCAATAACAGGTCTGTGATGCCCTTAGATGTTCTGGGCCGCACGCGCGCTACACTGAAGGAATCAGCGTGTCTTCCTAGGCCGAAAGGTCGGGGTAACCCGCTGAACCTCCTTCGTGCTAGGGATTGGGGCTTGCAATTGTTCCCCATGAACGAGGAATTCCCAGTAAGCGCGAGTCATAAGCTCGCGTTGATTACGTCCCTGCCCTTTGTACACACCGCCCGTCGCTACTACCGATTGAATGATTTAGTGAGGTCTTCGGACTGGTACGCGGCATTGACTCTGTCGTTGCCGATGCTACCGGAAAGATGACCAAACTTGATCATTTAGAGGAAGTAAAAGTCGTAACAAGGTTTCCGTAGGTGAACCTGCGGAAGGATCATTACCGACTAGACTGCATGTCTTTCGATGTGCGTGTCGTGTCGCGCAACACGCTACCTGTACGGCTCGCAGTAGCCGTGCGCCGCGTGCGGAACCACGCGTGCTTCTCAAAACTAACGCCAATGTTGTGTGGTACGAGCGCTGAAGCGCTGGAGCGGCTGGCCTGCGGCACCTGGCGCCTGGCGCCGGTTTTGAATGACTTTCGCCCGACTGCCTGTCCGCTCCGGTGTGGAGCCGTACGACGCCCATCGGCCGTGAGGCCGTTGGACACAGAACGCTTGAACAGGGGCCGCCACACGCCTACGTCCCGCCTATGCAACTGTCTTGAAAGAGACAGTGTAAACTAAGAAAAGATCACCCAGGACGGTGGATCACTCGGCTCGTGGGTCGATGAAGAACGCAGCAAATTGCGCGTCGACATGTGAACTGCAGGACACATGAACATCGACGTTTCGAACGCACATTGCGGTCCATGGATTCCGTTCCCGGGCCACGTCTGGCTGAGGGTCGGCTACGTATACTGAAGCGCGCGGCGTTTGCCCCGCTTCGCAGACCTGGGAGCGTCGCGGCCGCCTGTGGGGCCGGCCGCGCCTCCTTAAACGTGCGATGCGCGCCCGTCGCCTGGCGGTTCGCATACCGGTACTTACTCGGTAGCGTGCACAGCCGGCTGGCGGTGTGGCGTGCGACACCTCGTACAACGACCTCAGAGCAGGCGAGACTACCCGCTGAATTTAAGCATATTACTAAGCGGAGGAAAAGAAACTAACAAGGATTCCCCCAGTAGCGGCGAGCGAACAGGGAAGAGTCCAGCACCGAACCCCGCAGGCTGCCGCCTGTCGTGGCATGTGGTGTTTGGGAGGGTCCACTACCCCGACGCCTCGCGCCGAGCCCAAGTCCAACTTGAATGAGGCCACGGCCCGTAGAGGGTGCCAGGCCCGTAGCGGCCGGTGCGAGCGTCGGCGGGACCTCTCCTTCGAGTCGGGTTGCTTGAGAGTGCAGCTCCAAGTGGGTGGTAAACTCCATCTGAGACTAAATATGACCACGAGACCGATAGCGAACAAGTACCGTGAGGGAAAGTTGAAAAGAACTTTGAAGAGAGAGTTCAAAAGTACGTGAAACCGTTCTGGGGTAAACGTGAGAAGTCCGAAAGGTCGAACGGGTGAGATTCACGCCCATCCGGCCACTGGCCTCCGCCCTCGGCAGATGGGGCCGGCCGCCCGCGCGGAGCAATCCGCGGCGGGGTCGTGTCCGGTTGCCTTTCCACTCGCCGCGGGGTGGGGCCGTTCCGGTGTGCGGTGGGCCGCACTTCTCCCCTAGTAGGACGTCGCGACCCGCTGGGTGCCGGCCTACGGCCCGGGTGCGCAGCCTGTCCTTCCGCGGGCCTCGGTTCGCGTCTGTTGGGCAGAGCCCCGGTGTCCTGGCTGGCTGCCCGGCGGTATATCTGGAGGAGTCGATTCGCCCCTTTGGGCGCTCGGGCTCCCGGCAAGCGCGCGCGGTTCTTCCCGGATGACGGACCTACCTGGCCCGGCCCCGGACCCGCGCCGCTGTTGGCTCGGGATGCTCTCGGGCGGAATAATCGCTCCCGTCAGCGGCGCTTCAGCTTTGGACAATTTCACGACCCGTCTTGAAACACGGACCAAGGAGTCTAACATGTGCGCGAGTCATTGGGCTGTACGAAACCTAAAGGCGTAATGAAAGTGAAGGTCTCGCCTTGCGCGGGCCGAGGGAGGATGGGGCTTCCCCGCCCTTCACGGGGCGGCGGCCTCCGCACTCCCGGGGCGTCTCGTCCTCATTGCGAGGTGAGGCGCACCTAGAGCGTACACGTTGGGACCCGAAAGATGGTGAACTATGCCTGGCCAGGACGAAGTCAGGGGAAACCCTGATGGAGGTCCGTAGCGATTCTGACGTGCAAATCGATCGTCGGAGCTGGGTATAGGGGCGAAAGACTAATCGAACCATCTAGTAGCTGGTTCCCTCCGAAGTTTCCCTCAGGATAGCTGGTGC
>NW_025726348.1:27500-32500 GCF_021461395.2 Schistocerca americana
AACCTAACCCGTATTGTACCTTAACCTAACCCGTATTGTACCTTAACCTAACCCGTATTGTACCTTAACCTAACCCGTATTGTACCTTAACCTAACCCGTATTGTACCTTAACCTAACCCGTATTGTACCTTAACCTAACCCGTATTGTACCTTAACCTAACCCATATTGTACCTTAACCTAACCCATATTGTACCTTAACCTAACCCATATTGTACCTTAACCTAACCCATATTGTACCTTAACCTAACCCATATTGTACCTTAACCTAACCCATATTGTACCTTAACCTAACCCATATTGTACCTTAACCTAACCCATATTGTACCTTAACCTAACCCATATTGTACCTTAACCTAACCCATGTTGCGCCTTAACCTAACCCATGTTGCGCCTTAACCTAACCCATGTTGCGCCTTAACCTAACCCATGTTGCGCCTTAACCTAACCCATGTTGCGCCTTAACCTAACCCATGTTGCGCCTTAACCTAACCCATGTTGCGCCTTAACCTAACCCATGTTGCGCCTTAACCTAACCCATGTTGCGCCTTAACCTAACCCATGTTGCGCCTTAACCTAACCCATGTTGCGCCTTAACCTAACCCATGTTGCGCCTTAACCTAACCTATGTTGCGCCTTAACCTAACCTATGTTGCGCCTTAACCTAACCTATGTTGCACCTTAACCTAACCTATGTTGCGCCTTAACCTAACCTATGTTGCGCCTTAACCTAACCTATGTTGCGCCTTAACCTAACCTATGTTGCGCCGTAACCTAACCTATGTTGCGCCGTAACCTAACCTATGTTGCGCCATAACCTAACCTATGTTGCGCCTTAACCTAACCTATGTTGCGCCTTAACCTAACCTATGTTGCGCCTTAACCTAACCTATGTTGTGCCGTAACCTAACCTATGTTGCGCCTTAACCTAACCTATGTTGCGCCTTAACCTAACCTATGTTGCGCCTTAACCTAACCTATGTTGCGCCTTAACCTAACCTATGTTGCGCCTTAACCTAACCTATGTTGCGCCTTAACCTAACCTATGTTGCGCCTTAACCTAACCTATGTTGCGCCTTAACCTAACCTATGTTGCGCCGTAACCTAACCTATGTTGCGCCTTAACCTAACCTATGTTGCGCCTTAACCTAACCTATGTTGCGCCGTAACCTAACCTATGTTGCGCCTTAACCTAACCTATGTTGCGCCTTAACCTAACCTATGTTGCGCCTTAACCTAACCTATGTTGCGCCTTAACCTAACCTATGTTGCGCCTTAACCTAACCTATGTTGCGCCTTAACCTAACCTATGTTGCGCCTTAACCCAACACACGTTGGGCCTTAACCCAACACACGTTGGGCCTTAACCCAACACACGTTGGGCCTTAACCCAACACACGTTGGGCCTTAACCCAACACACGTTGGGCCTTAACCCAACACACGTTGGGCCTTAACCCAACACACGTTGGGCCTTAACCCAACACACGTTGGGCCTTAACCCAACACACGTTGGGCCTTAACCCAACACACGTTGGGCCTTAACCCAACACACGTTGGGCCTTAACCCAACACACGTTGGGCCTTAACCCAACACACGTTGGGCCTTAACCCAACACACGTTGGGCCTTAACCCAACACACGTTGGGCCTTAACCCAACACACGTTGGGCCTTAACCCAACACACGTTGGGCCTTAACCCAACACACGTTGGGCCTTAACCCAACACACGTTGGGCCTTAACCCAACACACGTTGGGCCTTAACCCAACACACGTTGGGCCTTAACCCAACACACGTTGGGCCTTAACCCAACACACGTTGGGCCTTAACCTGCTCTGTAATTGTCATACGACGCGTTAAATTAGTGTAGTGTTGCCTAACTGCAACCCCCGCAATATAGTTTGCTACTCGCACTGCCCGGTCCCCAGAGTATCGCTTCATGTTAAACACCTTGCAGCTATACACTGTAATGCGGATGGCGGCAGGACGTACATGCTCAATGCCCTTCGCAGTTGTTCATTGGCATTCGCATGGCGAAGCACAGCCTACGTTGTGGTACGGCTTGTGGCAACTGTCCGCTGATGTTGTACGTCCAAATCACACACTGTACCGCACATTGGTCCTCATGTACTGAATGATACATCGTGGTACATGTGTGACCGTACCACGACTGCGCCAACAACGGCGAACCATACGGTCCAAATATTGTGCACTCAGCTACGTGTCGTCTCCCTATAAGAGCTGGATTGCAGTATGGTATGCCGTGGATGGCGATCAGCATGAGCCGTCTGTTGATGTAGTGGCGCGTGTTGTCAGACGTAGTCGTCTCTTCTCACACACCGTGATAGCATGGTGCACTGCGTTCCACATCTGCGACATGCGACAGAGGCCGGTTGACAGTCGTTCGCGCAATGGACATCGCATACGTACGGGGGCCACCTTCCACGTGTTCGCGAAGCGTGCACATGTTGTTGCGTGTATGTGGGCAGACATAGTGTGTCGTGACACCTGACACAGGCATGCAACAATCGTTGAATTTGCAAATGGCGATGGACGTCTACGTTTGCTGGTGACGTTACGCAAATGAAGAACTGGTAAACCGTTGTGGTGCGGTTGTTCTCGCTAGAGGTGAATCAGTGATGGCGACGATCGGTTGAGCTACCAACCGGTTGTTTCAGCGATACCCACCATGCCCACGAACGTGAATGGCATGTGGGTGTGAAGCGATACGCGGCGGTGGCTGGGTGGGACCGTCCCCGGCCGGTGAGGGGGGGCCTTCCGGCGTGCTGGCCGCGCGGTGCGTGGGCGCACGCGCTACAGCCGGCTGGTGGGGGCGGCCAGTGGCAGGCGCGCCGGCCGACGGAGGCGGCAGGCGGCGCAGCTGCGCGCCGGCGCACCCTGCACGCGGCGCCGTGCGGCCAAAGTAGGTCCTCGCGGGCCCGGTGCGAAGCGCGGTGGACATCTGCAGTGTGCTGGTCCGATTGAGGACTGTGTGCGCTGAGGATGCGCCGCCGCCCGGCGCTCGGCGCCGCGACGCCGTCTGCTGCTCGGTCGCCTCTGCGGTTCTCGCAGGTGGATTGTATCGCAGCTGTGCGGACGTGTTGGCGCGTGCGCTGTGCTGGGAGAGTTCGCTTCGGCACCCAAGTGGGGCTTTTGTCCTTCTGTGGCGCTGGCGTTGGAGCTGCCGGCCACCGTAGGTGGCGCGTGTTGTCTCCCGCCGGCAATGCCACGACAGCACGCTCCCGGGCCTCTGTCGGCAGCGGCAAGCTCAGTTGGGAGCACGGGTGGTCGCACCTAAAGCGTCTACTCGCCAAACTCCGGGCGATTGCGCCTCTCTCGAACCCGACCAAGTACTTAGGACGGCGCTGCGCGCCGCCGGGACCTGAGAGGGTTTCGAGGTGTATTGTGCAGGGGAGCTCAGCCTCCTCCTGTTTGCAGAATAATTGAGCGGACGCTTGCGTGTTCGCGCGGGCCCCCGGGACACACTCCCGGGCGGCCGGCTGCTCAGCTCTAGTTGACGCAGCTCCCTGGTTGATCCTGCCAGTAGTCATATGCTTGTCTCAAAGATTAAGCCATGCATGTCTCAGTACAAGCCGCATTAAGGTGAAACCGCGAATGGCTCATTAAATCAGTTATGGTTCCTTAGATCGTACCCACGTTACTTGGATAACTGTGGTAATTCTAGAGCTAATACATGCAAACAGAGTCCCGACCAGAGATGGAAGGGACGCTTTTATTAGATCAAAACCAATCGGTCGGCTCGTCCGGTCCGTTTGCCTTGGTGACTCTGAATAACTTTGGGCTGATCGCACGGTCCTCGTACCGGCGACGCATCTTTCAAATGTCTGCCTTATCAACTGTCGATGGTAGGTTCTGCGCCTACCATGGTTGTAACGGGTAACGGGGAATCAGGGTTCGATTCCGGAGAGGGAGCCTGAGAAACGGCTACCACATCCAAGGAAGGCAGCAGGCGCGCAAATTACCCACTCCCGGCACGGGGAGGTAGTGACGAAAAATAACGATACGGGACTCATCCGAGGCCCCGTAATCGGAATGAGTACACTTTAAATCCTTTAACGAGTATCTATTGGAGGGCAAGTCTGGTGCCAGCAGCCGCGGTAATTCCAGCTCCAATAGCGTATATTAAAGTTGTTGCGGTTAAAAAGCTCGTAGTTGGATTTGTGTCCCACGCTGTTGGTTCACCGCCCGTCGGTGTTTAACTGGCATGTATCGTGGGACGTCCTGCCGGTGGGGCGAGCTGAAGGCGTGCGACGCGCCTCGTGCGTGCTCGTGCGTCCCGAGGCGGACCCCGTTGCAATCCTACCAGGGTGCTCTTGAGTGAGTGTCTCGGTGGGCCGGCACGTTTACTTTGAACAAATTAGAGTGCTTAAAGCAGGCAAGCCCGCCTGAATACTGTGTGCATGGAATAATGGAATAGGACCTCGGTTCTATTTTGTTGGTTTTCGGAACCCGAGGTAATGATTAATAGGGACAGGCGGGGGCATTCGTATTGCGACGTTAGAGGTGAAATTCTTGGATCGTCGCAAGACGAACAGAAGCGAAAGCATTTGCCAAGTATGTTTTCATTAATCAAGAACGAAAGTTAGAGGTTCGAAGGCGATCAGATACCGCCCTAGTTCTAACCATAAACGATGCCAGCCAGCGATCCGCCGCAGTTCCTCCGATGACTCGGCGGGCAGCCTCCGGGAAACCAAAGCTTTTGGGTTCCGGGGGAAGTATGGTTGCAAAGCTGAAACTTAAAGGAATTGACGGAAGGGCACCACCAGGAGTGGAGCCTGCGGCTTAATTTGACTCAACACGGGAAACCTCACCAGGCCCGGACACCGGAAGGATTGACAGATTGATAGCTCTTTCTTGATTCGGTGGGTGGTGGTGCATGGCCGTTCTTAGTTGGTGGAGCGATTTGTCTGGTTAATTCCGATAACGAACGAGACTCTAGCCTGCTAACTAGTCGCGTGACATCCTTCGTGCTGTCAGCGA
>NW_025726348.1:40000-45000 GCF_021461395.2 Schistocerca americana
CCTTAACCTAACCCGTATTGTACCTTAACCTAACCCGTATTGTACCTTAACCTAACCCGTATTGTACCTTAACCTAACCCGTATTGTACCTTAACCTAACCCATATTGTACCTTAACCTAACCCATATTGTACCTTAACCTAACCCATATTGTACCTTAACCTAACCCATATTGTACCTTAACCTAACCCATATTGTACCTTAACCTAACCCATATTGTACCTTAACCTAACCCATATTGTACCTTAACCTAACCCATATTGTACCTTAACCTAACCCATGTTGCGCCTTAACCTAACCCATGTTGCGCCTTAACCTAACCCATGTTGCGCCTTAACCTAACCCATGTTGCGCCTTAACCTAACCCATGTTGCGCCTTAACCTAACCCATGTTGCGCCTTAACCTAACCCATGTTGCGCCTTAACCTAACCCATGTTGCGCCTTAACCTAACCCATGTTGCGCCTTAACCTAACCCATGTTGCGCCTTAACCTAACCCATGTTGCGCCTTAACCTAACCCATGTTGCGCCTTAACCTAACCCATGTTGCGCCTTAACCTAACCTATGTTGCGCCTTAACCTAACCTATGTTGCGCCTTAACCTAACCTATGTTGCGCCTTAACCTAACCTATGTTGCGCCTTAACCTAACCTATGTTGCGCCTTAACCTAACCTATGTTGCGCCTTAACCTAACCTATGTTGCGCCTTAACCTAACCTATGTTGCGCCGTAACCTAACCTATGTTGCGCCGTAACCTAACCTATGTTGCGCCATAACCTAACCTATGTTGCGCCTTAACCTAACCTATGTTGCGCCTTAACCTAACCTATGTTGCGCCTTAACCTAACCTATGTTGCGCCGTAACCTAACCTATGTTGCGCCTTAACCTAACCTATGTTGCGCCTTAACCTAACCTATGTTGCGCCTTAACCTAACCTATGTTGCGCCTTAACCTAACCTATGTTGCGCCTTAACCTAACCTATGTTGCGCCTTAACCTAACCTATGTTGCGCCTTAACCTAACCTATGTTGCGCCTTAACCTAACCTATGTTGCGCCGTAACCTAACCTATGTTGCGCCTTAACCTAACCTATGTTGCGCCTTAACCTAACCTATGTTGCGCCGTAACCTAACCTATGTTGCGCCTTAACCTAACCTATGTTGCGCCTTAACCTAACCTATGTTGCGCCTTAACCTAACCTATGTTGCGCCTTAACCTAACCTATGTTGCGCCTTAACCTAACCTATGTTGCGCCTTAACCTAACCTATGTTGCGCCTTAACCCAACACACGTTGGGCCTTAACCCAACACACGTTGGGCCTTAACCCAACACACGTTGGGCCTTAACCCAACACACGTTGGGCCTTAACCCAACACACGTTGGGCCTTAACCCAACACACGTTGGGCCTTAACCCAACACACGTTGGGCCTTAACCCAACACACGTTGGGCCTTAACCCAACACACGTTGGGCCTTAACCCAACACACGTTGGGCCTTAACCCAACACACGTTGGGCCTTAACCCAACACACGTTGGGCCTTAACCCAACACACGTTGGGCCTTAACCCAACACACGTTGGGCCTTAACCCAACACACGTTGGGCCTTAACCCAACACACGTTGGGCCTTAACCCAACACACGTTGGGCCTTAACCCAACACACGTTGGGCCTTAACCCAACACACGTTGGGCCTTAACCCAACACACGTTGGGCCTTAACCCAACACACGTTGGGCCTTAACCCAACACACGTTGGGCCTTAACCCAACACACGTTGGGCCTTAACCTGCTCTGTAATTGTCATACGACGCGTTAAATTAGTGTAGTGTTGCCTAACTGCAACCCCCGCAATATAGTTTGCTACTCGCACTGCCCGGTCCCCAGAGTATCGCTTCATGTTAAACACCTTGCAGCTATACACTGTAATGCGGATGGCGGCAGGACGTACATGCTCAATGCCCTTCGCAGTTGTTCATTGGCATTCGCATGGCGAAGCACAGCCTACGTTGTGGTACGGCTTGTGGCAACTGTCCGCTGATGTTGTACGTCCAAATCACACACTGTACCGCACATTGGTCCTCATGTACTGAATGATACATCGTGGTACATGTGTGACCGTACCACGACTGCGCCAACAACGGCGAACCATACGGTCCAAATATTGTGCACTCAGCTACGTGTCGTCTCCCTATAAGAGCTGGATTGCAGTATGGTATGCCGTGGATGGCGATCAGCATGAGCCGTCTGTTGATGTAGTGGCGCGTGTTGTCAGACGTAGTCGTCTCTTCTCACACACCGTGATAGCATGGTGCACTGCGTTCCACATCTGCGACATGCGACAGAGGCCGGTTGACAGTCGTTCGCGCAATGGACATCGCATACGTACGGGGGCCACCTTCCACGTGTTCGCGAAGCGTGCACATGTTGTTGCGTGTATGTGGGCAGACATAGTGTGTCGTGACACCTGACACAGGCATGCAACAATCGTTGAATTTGCAAATGGCGATGGACGTCTACGTTTGCTGGTGACGTTACGCAAATGAAGAACTGGTAAACCGTTGTGGTGCGGTTGTTCTCGCTAGAGGTGAATCAGTGATGGCGACGATCGGTTGAGCTACCAACCGGTTGTTTCAGCGATACCCACCATGCCCACGAACGTGAATGGCATGTGGGTGTGAAGCGATACGCGGCGGTGGCTGGGTGGGACCGTCCCCGGCCGGTGAGGGGGGGCCTTCCGGCGTGCTGGCCGCGCGGTGCGTGGGCGCACGCGCTACAGCCGGCTGGTGGGGGCGGCCAGTGGCAGGCGCGCCGGCCGACGGAGGCGGCAGGCGGCGCAGCTGCGCGCCGGCGCACCCTGCACGCGGCGCCGTGCGGCCAAAGTAGGTCCTCGCGGGCCCGGTGCGAAGCGCGGTGGACATCTGCAGTGTGCTGGTCCGATTGAGGACTGTGTGCGCTGAGGATGCGCCGCCGCCCGGCGCTCGGCGCCGCGACGCCGTCTGCTGCTCGGTCGCCTCTGCGGTTCTCGCAGGTGGATTGTATCGCAGCTGTGCGGACGTGTTGGCGCGTGCGCTGTGCTGGGAGAGTTCGCTTCGGCACCCAAGTGGGGCTTTTGTCCTTCTGTGGCGCTGGCGTTGGAGCTGCCGGCCACCGTAGGTGGCGCGTGTTGTCTCCCGCCGGCAATGCCACGACAGCACGCTCCCGGGCCTCTGTCGGCAGCGGCAAGCTCAGTTGGGAGCACGGGTGGTCGCACCTAAAGCGTCTACTCGCCAAACTCCGGGCGATTGCGCCTCTCTCGAACCCGACCAAGTACTTAGGACGGCGCTGCGCGCCGCCGGGACCTGAGAGGGTTTCGAGGTGTATTGTGCAGGGGAGCTCAGCCTCCTCCTGTTTGCAGAATAATTGAGCGGACGCTTGCGTGTTCGCGCGGGCCCCCGGGACACACTCCCGGGCGGCCGGCTGCTCAGCTCTAGTTGACGCAGCTCCCTGGTTGATCCTGCCAGTAGTCATATGCTTGTCTCAAAGATTAAGCCATGCATGTCTCAGTACAAGCCGCATTAAGGTGAAACCGCGAATGGCTCATTAAATCAGTTATGGTTCCTTAGATCGTACCCACGTTACTTGGATAACTGTGGTAATTCTAGAGCTAATACATGCAAACAGAGTCCCGACCAGAGATGGAAGGGACGCTTTTATTAGATCAAAACCAATCGGTCGGCTCGTCCGGTCCGTTTGCCTTGGTGACTCTGAATAACTTTGGGCTGATCGCACGGTCCTCGTACCGGCGACGCATCTTTCAAATGTCTGCCTTATCAACTGTCGATGGTAGGTTCTGCGCCTACCATGGTTGTAACGGGTAACGGGGAATCAGGGTTCGATTCCGGAGAGGGAGCCTGAGAAACGGCTACCACATCCAAGGAAGGCAGCAGGCGCGCAAATTACCCACTCCCGGCACGGGGAGGTAGTGACGAAAAATAACGATACGGGACTCATCCGAGGCCCCGTAATCGGAATGAGTACACTTTAAATCCTTTAACGAGTATCTATTGGAGGGCAAGTCTGGTGCCAGCAGCCGCGGTAATTCCAGCTCCAATAGCGTATATTAAAGTTGTTGCGGTTAAAAAGCTCGTAGTTGGATTTGTGTCCCACGCTGTTGGTTCACCGCCCGTCGGTGTTTAACTGGCATGTATCGTGGGACGTCCTGCCGGTGGGGCGAGCTGAAGGCGTGCGACGCGCCTCGTGCGTGCTCGTGCGTCCCGAGGCGGACCCCGTTGCAATCCTACCAGGGTGCTCTTGAGTGAGTGTCTCGGTGGGCCGGCACGTTTACTTTGAACAAATTAGAGTGCTTAAAGCAGGCAAGCCCGCCTGAATACTGTGTGCATGGAATAATGGAATAGGACCTCGGTTCTATTTTGTTGGTTTTCGGAACCCGAGGTAATGATTAATAGGGACAGGCGGGGGCATTCGTATTGCGACGTTAGAGGTGAAATTCTTGGATCGTCGCAAGACGAACAGAAGCGAAAGCATTTGCCAAGTATGTTTTCATTAATCAAGAACGAAAGTTAGAGGTTCGAAGGCGATCAGATACCGCCCTAGTTCTAACCATAAACGATGCCAGCCAGCGATCCGCCGCAGTTCCTCCGATGACTCGGCGGGCAGCCTCCGGGAAACCAAAGCTTTTGGGTTCCGGGGGAAGTATGGTTGCAAAGCTGAAACTTAAAGGAATTGACGGAAGGGCACCACCAGGAGTGGAGCCTGCGGCTTAATTTGACTCAACACGGGAAACCTCACCAGGCCCGGACACCGGAAGGATTGACAGATTGATAGCTCTTTCTTGATTCGGTGGGTGGTGGTGCATGGCCGTTCTTAGTTGGTGGAGCGATTTGTCTGGTTAATTCCGATAACGAACGAGACTCTAGCCTGCTAACTAGTCGCGTGACATCCTTCGTGCTGTCAGCGATTACTTTTCTTCTTAGAGGGACAGGCGGCTTCTAGCCGCA
>NW_025726348.1:52500-60000 GCF_021461395.2 Schistocerca americana
CCTTAACCTAACCCGTATTGTACCTTAACCTAACCCGTATTGTACCTTAACCTAACCCATATTGTACCTTAACCTAACCCATATTGTACCTTAACCTAACCCATATTGTACCTTAACCTAACCCATATTGTACCTTAACCTAACCCATATTGTACCTTAACCTAACCCATATTGTACCTTAACCTAACCCATATTGTACCTTAACCTAACCCATATTGTACCTTAACCTAACCCATGTTGCGCCTTAACCTAACCCATGTTGCGCCTTAACCTAACCCATGTTGCGCCTTAACCTAACCCATGTTGCGCCTTAACCTAACCCATGTTGCGCCTTAACCTAACCCATGTTGCGCCTTAACCTAACCCATGTTGCGCCTTAACCTAACCCATGTTGCGCCTTAACCTAACCCATGTTGCGCCTTAACCTAACCCATGTTGCGCCTTAACCTAACCCATGTTGCGCCTTAACCTAACCCATGTTGCGCCTTAACCTAACCCATGTTGCGCCTTAACCTAACCTATGTTGCGCCTTAACCTAACCTATGTTGCGCCTTAACCTAACCTATGTTGCGCCTTAACCTAACCTATGTTGCGCCTTAACCTAACCTATGTTGCGCCTTAACCTAACCTATGTTGCGCCTTAACCTAACCTATGTTGCGCCTTAACCTAACCTATGTTGCGCCGTAACCTAACCTATGTTGCGCCGTAACCTAACCTATGTTGCGCCATAACCTAACCTATGTTGCGCCTTAACCTAACCTATGTTGCGCCTTAACCTAACCTATGTTGCGCCTTAACCTAACCTATGTTGCGCCGTAACCTAACCTATGTTGCGCCTTAACCTAACCTATGTTGCGCCTTAACCTAACCTATGTTGCGCCTTAACCTAACCTATGTTGCGCCTTAACCTAACCTATGTTGCGCCTTAACCTAACCTATGTTGCGCCTTAACCTAACCTATGTTGCGCCTTAACCTAACCTATGTTGCGCCTTAACCTAACCTATGTTGCGCCGTAACCTAACCTATGTTGCGCCTTAACCTAACCTATGTTGCGCCTTAACCTAACCTATGTTGCGCCGTAACCTAACCTATGTTGCGCCTTAACCTAACCTATGTTGCGCCTTAACCTAACCTATGTTGCGCCTTAACCTAACCTATGTTGCGCCTTAACCTAACCTATGTTGCGCCTTAACCTAACCTATGTTGCGCCTTAACCTAACCTATGTTGCGCCTTAACCCAACACACGTTGGGCCTTAACCCAACACACGTTGGGCCTTAACCCAACACACGTTGGGCCTTAACCCAACACACGTTGGGCCTTAACCCAACACACGTTGGGCCTTAACCCAACACACGTTGGGCCTTAACCCAACACACGTTGGGCCTTAACCCAACACACGTTGGGCCTTAACCCAACACACGTTGGGCCTTAACCCAACACACGTTGGGCCTTAACCCAACACACGTTGGGCCTTAACCCAACACACGTTGGGCCTTAACCCAACACACGTTGGGCCTTAACCCAACACACGTTGGGCCTTAACCCAACACACGTTGGGCCTTAACCCAACACACGTTGGGCCTTAACCCAACACACGTTGGGCCTTAACCCAACACACGTTGGGCCTTAACCCAACACACGTTGGGCCTTAACCCAACACACGTTGGGCCTTAACCCAACACACGTTGGGCCTTAACCCAACACACGTTGGGCCTTAACCCAACACACGTTGGGCCTTAACCCAACACACGTTGGGCCTTAACCTGCTCTGTAATTGTCATACGACGCGTTAAATTAGTGTAGTGTTGCCTAACTGCAACCCCCGCAATATAGTTTGCTACTCGCACTGCCCGGTCCCCAGAGTATCGCTTCATGTTAAACACCTTGCAGCTATACACTGTAATGCGGATGGCGGCAGGACGTACATGCTCAATGCCCTTCGCAGTTGTTCATTGGCATTCGCATGGCGAAGCACAGCCTACGTTGTGGTACGGCTTGTGGCAACTGTCCGCTGATGTTGTACGTCCAAATCACACACTGTACCGCACATTGGTCCTCATGTACTGAATGATACATCGTGGTACATGTGTGACCGTACCACGACTGCGCCAACAACGGCGAACCATACGGTCCAAATATTGTGCACTCAGCTACGTGTCGTCTCCCTATAAGAGCTGGATTGCAGTATGGTATGCCGTGGATGGCGATCAGCATGAGCCGTCTGTTGATGTAGTGGCGCGTGTTGTCAGACGTAGTCGTCTCTTCTCACACACCGTGATAGCATGGTGCACTGCGTTCCACATCTGCGACATGCGACAGAGGCCGGTTGACAGTCGTTCGCGCAATGGACATCGCATACGTACGGGGGCCACCTTCCACGTGTTCGCGAAGCGTGCACATGTTGTTGCGTGTATGTGGGCAGACATAGTGTGTCGTGACACCTGACACAGGCATGCAACAATCGTTGAATTTGCAAATGGCGATGGACGTCTACGTTTGCTGGTGACGTTACGCAAATGAAGAACTGGTAAACCGTTGTGGTGCGGTTGTTCTCGCTAGAGGTGAATCAGTGATGGCGACGATCGGTTGAGCTACCAACCGGTTGTTTCAGCGATACCCACCATGCCCACGAACGTGAATGGCATGTGGGTGTGAAGCGATACGCGGCGGTGGCTGGGTGGGACCGTCCCCGGCCGGTGAGGGGGGGCCTTCCGGCGTGCTGGCCGCGCGGTGCGTGGGCGCACGCGCTACAGCCGGCTGGTGGGGGCGGCCAGTGGCAGGCGCGCCGGCCGACGGAGGCGGCAGGCGGCGCAGCTGCGCGCCGGCGCACCCTGCACGCGGCGCCGTGCGGCCAAAGTAGGTCCTCGCGGGCCCGGTGCGAAGCGCGGTGGACATCTGCAGTGTGCTGGTCCGATTGAGGACTGTGTGCGCTGAGGATGCGCCGCCGCCCGGCGCTCGGCGCCGCGACGCCGTCTGCTGCTCGGTCGCCTCTGCGGTTCTCGCAGGTGGATTGTATCGCAGCTGTGCGGACGTGTTGGCGCGTGCGCTGTGCTGGGAGAGTTCGCTTCGGCACCCAAGTGGGGCTTTTGTCCTTCTGTGGCGCTGGCGTTGGAGCTGCCGGCCACCGTAGGTGGCGCGTGTTGTCTCCCGCCGGCAATGCCACGACAGCACGCTCCCGGGCCTCTGTCGGCAGCGGCAAGCTCAGTTGGGAGCACGGGTGGTCGCACCTAAAGCGTCTACTCGCCAAACTCCGGGCGATTGCGCCTCTCTCGAACCCGACCAAGTACTTAGGACGGCGCTGCGCGCCGCCGGGACCTGAGAGGGTTTCGAGGTGTATTGTGCAGGGGAGCTCAGCCTCCTCCTGTTTGCAGAATAATTGAGCGGACGCTTGCGTGTTCGCGCGGGCCCCCGGGACACACTCCCGGGCGGCCGGCTGCTCAGCTCTAGTTGACGCAGCTCCCTGGTTGATCCTGCCAGTAGTCATATGCTTGTCTCAAAGATTAAGCCATGCATGTCTCAGTACAAGCCGCATTAAGGTGAAACCGCGAATGGCTCATTAAATCAGTTATGGTTCCTTAGATCGTACCCACGTTACTTGGATAACTGTGGTAATTCTAGAGCTAATACATGCAAACAGAGTCCCGACCAGAGATGGAAGGGACGCTTTTATTAGATCAAAACCAATCGGTCGGCTCGTCCGGTCCGTTTGCCTTGGTGACTCTGAATAACTTTGGGCTGATCGCACGGTCCTCGTACCGGCGACGCATCTTTCAAATGTCTGCCTTATCAACTGTCGATGGTAGGTTCTGCGCCTACCATGGTTGTAACGGGTAACGGGGAATCAGGGTTCGATTCCGGAGAGGGAGCCTGAGAAACGGCTACCACATCCAAGGAAGGCAGCAGGCGCGCAAATTACCCACTCCCGGCACGGGGAGGTAGTGACGAAAAATAACGATACGGGACTCATCCGAGGCCCCGTAATCGGAATGAGTACACTTTAAATCCTTTAACGAGTATCTATTGGAGGGCAAGTCTGGTGCCAGCAGCCGCGGTAATTCCAGCTCCAATAGCGTATATTAAAGTTGTTGCGGTTAAAAAGCTCGTAGTTGGATTTGTGTCCCACGCTGTTGGTTCACCGCCCGTCGGTGTTTAACTGGCATGTATCGTGGGACGTCCTGCCGGTGGGGCGAGCTGAAGGCGTGCGACGCGCCTCGTGCGTGCTCGTGCGTCCCGAGGCGGACCCCGTTGCAATCCTACCAGGGTGCTCTTGAGTGAGTGTCTCGGTGGGCCGGCACGTTTACTTTGAACAAATTAGAGTGCTTAAAGCAGGCAAGCCCGCCTGAATACTGTGTGCATGGAATAATGGAATAGGACCTCGGTTCTATTTTGTTGGTTTTCGGAACCCGAGGTAATGATTAATAGGGACAGGCGGGGGCATTCGTATTGCGACGTTAGAGGTGAAATTCTTGGATCGTCGCAAGACGAACAGAAGCGAAAGCATTTGCCAAGTATGTTTTCATTAATCAAGAACGAAAGTTAGAGGTTCGAAGGCGATCAGATACCGCCCTAGTTCTAACCATAAACGATGCCAGCCAGCGATCCGCCGCAGTTCCTCCGATGACTCGGCGGGCAGCCTCCGGGAAACCAAAGCTTTTGGGTTCCGGGGGAAGTATGGTTGCAAAGCTGAAACTTAAAGGAATTGACGGAAGGGCACCACCAGGAGTGGAGCCTGCGGCTTAATTTGACTCAACACGGGAAACCTCACCAGGCCCGGACACCGGAAGGATTGACAGATTGATAGCTCTTTCTTGATTCGGTGGGTGGTGGTGCATGGCCGTTCTTAGTTGGTGGAGCGATTTGTCTGGTTAATTCCGATAACGAACGAGACTCTAGCCTGCTAACTAGTCGCGTGACATCCTTCGTGCTGTCAGCGATTACTTTTCTTCTTAGAGGGACAGGCGGCTTCTAGCCGCACGAGATTGAGCAATAACAGGTCTGTGATGCCCTTAGATGTTCTGGGCCGCACGCGCGCTACACTGAAGGAATCAGCGTGTCTTCCTAGGCCGAAAGGTCGGGGTAACCCGCTGAACCTCCTTCGTGCTAGGGATTGGGGCTTGCAATTGTTCCCCATGAACGAGGAATTCCCAGTAAGCGCGAGTCATAAGCTCGCGTTGATTACGTCCCTGCCCTTTGTACACACCGCCCGTCGCTACTACCGATTGAATGATTTAGTGAGGTCTTCGGACTGGTACGCGGCATTGACTCTGTCGTTGCCGATGCTACCGGAAAGATGACCAAACTTGATCATTTAGAGGAAGTAAAAGTCGTAACAAGGTTTCCGTAGGTGAACCTGCGGAAGGATCATTACCGACTAGACTGCATGTCTTTCGATGTGCGTGTCGTGTCGCGCAACACGCTACCTGTACGGCTCGCAGTAGCCGTGCGCCGCGTGCGGAACCACGCGTGCTTCTCAAAACTAACGCCAATGTTGTGTGGTACGAGCGCTGAAGCGCTGGAGCGGCTGGCCTGCGGCACCTGGCGCCTGGCGCCGGTTTTGAATGACTTTCGCCCGACTGCCTGTCCGCTCCGGTGTGGAGCCGTACGACGCCCATCGGCCGTGAGGCCGTTGGACACAGAACGCTTGAACAGGGGCCGCCACACGCCTACGTCCCGCCTATGCAACTGTCTTGAAAGAGACAGTGTAAACTAAGAAAAGATCACCCAGGACGGTGGATCACTCGGCTCGTGGGTCGATGAAGAACGCAGCAAATTGCGCGTCGACATGTGAACTGCAGGACACATGAACATCGACGTTTCGAACGCACATTGCGGTCCATGGATTCCGTTCCCGGGCCACGTCTGGCTGAGGGTCGGCTACGTATACTGAAGCGCGCGGCGTTTGCCCCGCTTCGCAGACCTGGGAGCGTCGCGGCCGCCTGTGGGGCCGGCCGCGCCTCCTTAAACGTGCGATGCGCGCCCGTCGCCTGGCGGTTCGCATACCGGTACTTACTCGGTAGCGTGCACAGCCGGCTGGCGGTGTGGCGTGCGACACCTCGTACAACGACCTCAGAGCAGGCGAGACTACCCGCTGAATTTAAGCATATTACTAAGCGGAGGAAAAGAAACTAACAAGGATTCCCCCAGTAGCGGCGAGCGAACAGGGAAGAGTCCAGCACCGAACCCCGCAGGCTGCCGCCTGTCGTGGCATGTGGTGTTTGGGAGGGTCCACTACCCCGACGCCTCGCGCCGAGCCCAAGTCCAACTTGAATGAGGCCACGGCCCGTAGAGGGTGCCAGGCCCGTAGCGGCCGGTGCGAGCGTCGGCGGGACCTCTCCTTCGAGTCGGGTTGCTTGAGAGTGCAGCTCCAAGTGGGTGGTAAACTCCATCTGAGACTAAATATGACCACGAGACCGATAGCGAACAAGTACCGTGAGGGAAAGTTGAAAAGAACTTTGAAGAGAGAGTTCAAAAGTACGTGAAACCGTTCTGGGGTAAACGTGAGAAGTCCGAAAGGTCGAACGGGTGAGATTCACGCCCATCCGGCCACTGGCCTCCGCCCTCGGCAGATGGGGCCGGCCGCCCGCGCGGAGCAATCCGCGGCGGGGTCGTGTCCGGTTGCCTTTCCACTCGCCGCGGGGTGGGGCCGTTCCGGTGTGCGGTGGGCCGCACTTCTCCCCTAGTAGGACGTCGCGACCCGCTGGGTGCCGGCCTACGGCCCGGGTGCGCAGCCTGTCCTTCCGCGGGCCTCGGTTCGCGTCTGTTGGGCAGAGCCCCGGTGTCCTGGCTGGCTGCCCGGCGGTATATCTGGAGGAGTCGATTCGCCCCTTTGGGCGCTCGGGCTCCCGGCAAGCGCGCGCGGTTCTTCCCGGATGACGGACCTACCTGGCCCGGCCCCGGACCCGCGCCGCTGTTGGCTCGGGATGCTCTCGGGCGGAATAATCGCTCCCGTCAGCGGCGCTTCAGCTTTGGACAATTTCACGACCCGTCTTGAAACACGGACCAAGGAGTCTAACATGTGCGCGAGTCATTGGGCTGTACGAAACCTAAAGGCGTAATGAAAGTGAAGGTCTCGCCTTGCGCGGGCCGAGGGAGGATGGGGCTTCCCCGCCCTTCACGGGGCGGCGGCCTCCGCACTCCCGGGGCGTCTCGTCCTCATTGCGAGGTGAGGCGCACCTAGAGCGTACACGTTGGGACCCGAAAGATGGTGAACTATGCCTGGCCAGGACGAAGTCAGGGGAAACCCTGATGGAGGTCCGTAGCGATTCTGACGTGCAAATCGATCGTCGGAGCTGGGTATAGGGGCGAAAGACTAATCGAACCATCTAGTAGCTGGTTCCCTCCGAAGTTTCCCTCAGGATAGCTGGTGCTCGTACGAGTCTCATCCGGTAAAGCGAATGATTAGAGGCCTTGGGGCCGAAACGACCTCAACCTATTCTCAAACTTTAAATGGGTGAGATCTCCGGCTTGCTTGATATGCTGAAGCCGCGAGCAAACGA
>NW_025726348.1:65000-72500 GCF_021461395.2 Schistocerca americana
ACCTAACCCGTATTGTACCTTAACCTAACCCGTATTGTACCTTAACCTAACCCGTATTGTACCTTAACCTAACCCATATTGTACCTTAACCTAACCCATATTGTACCTTAACCTAACCCATATTGTACCTTAACCTAACCCATATTGTACCTTAACCTAACCCATATTGTACCTTAACCTAACCCATATTGTACCTTAACCTAACCCATGTTGCGCCTTAACCTAACCCATGTTGCGCCTTAACCTAACCCATGTTGCGCCTTAACCTAACCCATGTTGCGCCTTAACCTAACCCATGTTGCGCCTTAACCTAACCCATGTTGCGCCTTAACCTAACCCATGTTGCGCCTTAACCTAACCCATGTTGCGCCTTAACCTAACCCATGTTGCGCCTTAACCTAACCCATGTTGCGCCTTAACCTAACCCATGTTGCGCCTTAACCTAACCCATGTTGCGCCTTAACCTAACCCATGTTGCGCCTTAACCTAACCTATGTTGCGCCTTAACCTAACCTATGTTGCGCCTTAACCTAACCTATGTTGCGCCTTAACCTAACCTATGTTGCGCCTTAACCTAACCTATGTTGCGCCTTAACCTAACCTATGTTGCGCCTTAACCTAACCTATGTTGCGCCTTAACCTAACCTATGTTGCGCCGTAACCTAACCTATGTTGCGCCGTAACCTAACCTATGTTGCGCCATAACCTAACCTATGTTGCGCCTTAACCTAACCTATGTTGCGCCTTAACCTAACCTATGTTGCGCCTTAACCTAACCTATGTTGCGCCGTAACCTAACCTATGTTGCGCCTTAACCTAACCTATGTTGCGCCTTAACCTAACCTATGTTGCGCCTTAACCTAACCTATGTTGCGCCTTAACCTAACCTATGTTGCGCCTTAACCTAACCTATGTTGCGCCTTAACCTAACCTATGTTGCGCCTTAACCTAACCTATGTTGCGCCTTAACCTAACCTATGTTGCGCCGTAACCTAACCTATGTTGCGCCTTAACCTAACCTATGTTGCGCCTTAACCTAACCTATGTTGCGCCGTAACCTAACCTATGTTGCGCCTTAACCTAACCTATGTTGCGCCTTAACCTAACCTATGTTGCGCCTTAACCTAACCTATGTTGCGCCTTAACCTAACCTATGTTGCGCCTTAACCTAACCTATGTTGCGCCTTAACCTAACCTATGTTGCGCCTTAACCCAACACACGTTGGGCCTTAACCCAACACACGTTGGGCCTTAACCCAACACACGTTGGGCCTTAACCCAACACACGTTGGGCCTTAACCCAACACACGTTGGGCCTTAACCCAACACACGTTGGGCCTTAACCCAACACACGTTGGGCCTTAACCCAACACACGTTGGGCCTTAACCCAACACACGTTGGGCCTTAACCCAACACACGTTGGGCCTTAACCCAACACACGTTGGGCCTTAACCCAACACACGTTGGGCCTTAACCCAACACACGTTGGGCCTTAACCCAACACACGTTGGGCCTTAACCCAACACACGTTGGGCCTTAACCCAACACACGTTGGGCCTTAACCCAACACACGTTGGGCCTTAACCCAACACACGTTGGGCCTTAACCCAACACACGTTGGGCCTTAACCCAACACACGTTGGGCCTTAACCCAACACACGTTGGGCCTTAACCCAACACACGTTGGGCCTTAACCCAACACACGTTGGGCCTTAACCTGCTCTGTAATTGTCATACGACGCGTTAAATTAGTGTAGTGTTGCCTAACTGCAACCCCCGCAATATAGTTTGCTACTCGCACTGCCCGGTCCCCAGAGTATCGCTTCATGTTAAACACCTTGCAGCTATACACTGTAATGCGGATGGCGGCAGGACGTACATGCTCAATGCCCTTCGCAGTTGTTCATTGGCATTCGCATGGCGAAGCACAGCCTACGTTGTGGTACGGCTTGTGGCAACTGTCCGCTGATGTTGTACGTCCAAATCACACACTGTACCGCACATTGGTCCTCATGTACTGAATGATACATCGTGGTACATGTGTGACCGTACCACGACTGCGCCAACAACGGCGAACCATACGGTCCAAATATTGTGCACTCAGCTACGTGTCGTCTCCCTATAAGAGCTGGATTGCAGTATGGTATGCCGTGGATGGCGATCAGCATGAGCCGTCTGTTGATGTAGTGGCGCGTGTTGTCAGACGTAGTCGTCTCTTCTCACACACCGTGATAGCATGGTGCACTGCGTTCCACATCTGCGACATGCGACAGAGGCCGGTTGACAGTCGTTCGCGCAATGGACATCGCATACGTACGGGGGCCACCTTCCACGTGTTCGCGAAGCGTGCACATGTTGTTGCGTGTATGTGGGCAGACATAGTGTGTCGTGACACCTGACACAGGCATGCAACAATCGTTGAATTTGCAAATGGCGATGGACGTCTACGTTTGCTGGTGACGTTACGCAAATGAAGAACTGGTAAACCGTTGTGGTGCGGTTGTTCTCGCTAGAGGTGAATCAGTGATGGCGACGATCGGTTGAGCTACCAACCGGTTGTTTCAGCGATACCCACCATGCCCACGAACGTGAATGGCATGTGGGTGTGAAGCGATACGCGGCGGTGGCTGGGTGGGACCGTCCCCGGCCGGTGAGGGGGGGCCTTCCGGCGTGCTGGCCGCGCGGTGCGTGGGCGCACGCGCTACAGCCGGCTGGTGGGGGCGGCCAGTGGCAGGCGCGCCGGCCGACGGAGGCGGCAGGCGGCGCAGCTGCGCGCCGGCGCACCCTGCACGCGGCGCCGTGCGGCCAAAGTAGGTCCTCGCGGGCCCGGTGCGAAGCGCGGTGGACATCTGCAGTGTGCTGGTCCGATTGAGGACTGTGTGCGCTGAGGATGCGCCGCCGCCCGGCGCTCGGCGCCGCGACGCCGTCTGCTGCTCGGTCGCCTCTGCGGTTCTCGCAGGTGGATTGTATCGCAGCTGTGCGGACGTGTTGGCGCGTGCGCTGTGCTGGGAGAGTTCGCTTCGGCACCCAAGTGGGGCTTTTGTCCTTCTGTGGCGCTGGCGTTGGAGCTGCCGGCCACCGTAGGTGGCGCGTGTTGTCTCCCGCCGGCAATGCCACGACAGCACGCTCCCGGGCCTCTGTCGGCAGCGGCAAGCTCAGTTGGGAGCACGGGTGGTCGCACCTAAAGCGTCTACTCGCCAAACTCCGGGCGATTGCGCCTCTCTCGAACCCGACCAAGTACTTAGGACGGCGCTGCGCGCCGCCGGGACCTGAGAGGGTTTCGAGGTGTATTGTGCAGGGGAGCTCAGCCTCCTCCTGTTTGCAGAATAATTGAGCGGACGCTTGCGTGTTCGCGCGGGCCCCCGGGACACACTCCCGGGCGGCCGGCTGCTCAGCTCTAGTTGACGCAGCTCCCTGGTTGATCCTGCCAGTAGTCATATGCTTGTCTCAAAGATTAAGCCATGCATGTCTCAGTACAAGCCGCATTAAGGTGAAACCGCGAATGGCTCATTAAATCAGTTATGGTTCCTTAGATCGTACCCACGTTACTTGGATAACTGTGGTAATTCTAGAGCTAATACATGCAAACAGAGTCCCGACCAGAGATGGAAGGGACGCTTTTATTAGATCAAAACCAATCGGTCGGCTCGTCCGGTCCGTTTGCCTTGGTGACTCTGAATAACTTTGGGCTGATCGCACGGTCCTCGTACCGGCGACGCATCTTTCAAATGTCTGCCTTATCAACTGTCGATGGTAGGTTCTGCGCCTACCATGGTTGTAACGGGTAACGGGGAATCAGGGTTCGATTCCGGAGAGGGAGCCTGAGAAACGGCTACCACATCCAAGGAAGGCAGCAGGCGCGCAAATTACCCACTCCCGGCACGGGGAGGTAGTGACGAAAAATAACGATACGGGACTCATCCGAGGCCCCGTAATCGGAATGAGTACACTTTAAATCCTTTAACGAGTATCTATTGGAGGGCAAGTCTGGTGCCAGCAGCCGCGGTAATTCCAGCTCCAATAGCGTATATTAAAGTTGTTGCGGTTAAAAAGCTCGTAGTTGGATTTGTGTCCCACGCTGTTGGTTCACCGCCCGTCGGTGTTTAACTGGCATGTATCGTGGGACGTCCTGCCGGTGGGGCGAGCTGAAGGCGTGCGACGCGCCTCGTGCGTGCTCGTGCGTCCCGAGGCGGACCCCGTTGCAATCCTACCAGGGTGCTCTTGAGTGAGTGTCTCGGTGGGCCGGCACGTTTACTTTGAACAAATTAGAGTGCTTAAAGCAGGCAAGCCCGCCTGAATACTGTGTGCATGGAATAATGGAATAGGACCTCGGTTCTATTTTGTTGGTTTTCGGAACCCGAGGTAATGATTAATAGGGACAGGCGGGGGCATTCGTATTGCGACGTTAGAGGTGAAATTCTTGGATCGTCGCAAGACGAACAGAAGCGAAAGCATTTGCCAAGTATGTTTTCATTAATCAAGAACGAAAGTTAGAGGTTCGAAGGCGATCAGATACCGCCCTAGTTCTAACCATAAACGATGCCAGCCAGCGATCCGCCGCAGTTCCTCCGATGACTCGGCGGGCAGCCTCCGGGAAACCAAAGCTTTTGGGTTCCGGGGGAAGTATGGTTGCAAAGCTGAAACTTAAAGGAATTGACGGAAGGGCACCACCAGGAGTGGAGCCTGCGGCTTAATTTGACTCAACACGGGAAACCTCACCAGGCCCGGACACCGGAAGGATTGACAGATTGATAGCTCTTTCTTGATTCGGTGGGTGGTGGTGCATGGCCGTTCTTAGTTGGTGGAGCGATTTGTCTGGTTAATTCCGATAACGAACGAGACTCTAGCCTGCTAACTAGTCGCGTGACATCCTTCGTGCTGTCAGCGATTACTTTTCTTCTTAGAGGGACAGGCGGCTTCTAGCCGCACGAGATTGAGCAATAACAGGTCTGTGATGCCCTTAGATGTTCTGGGCCGCACGCGCGCTACACTGAAGGAATCAGCGTGTCTTCCTAGGCCGAAAGGTCGGGGTAACCCGCTGAACCTCCTTCGTGCTAGGGATTGGGGCTTGCAATTGTTCCCCATGAACGAGGAATTCCCAGTAAGCGCGAGTCATAAGCTCGCGTTGATTACGTCCCTGCCCTTTGTACACACCGCCCGTCGCTACTACCGATTGAATGATTTAGTGAGGTCTTCGGACTGGTACGCGGCATTGACTCTGTCGTTGCCGATGCTACCGGAAAGATGACCAAACTTGATCATTTAGAGGAAGTAAAAGTCGTAACAAGGTTTCCGTAGGTGAACCTGCGGAAGGATCATTACCGACTAGACTGCATGTCTTTCGATGTGCGTGTCGTGTCGCGCAACACGCTACCTGTACGGCTCGCAGTAGCCGTGCGCCGCGTGCGGAACCACGCGTGCTTCTCAAAACTAACGCCAATGTTGTGTGGTACGAGCGCTGAAGCGCTGGAGCGGCTGGCCTGCGGCACCTGGCGCCTGGCGCCGGTTTTGAATGACTTTCGCCCGACTGCCTGTCCGCTCCGGTGTGGAGCCGTACGACGCCCATCGGCCGTGAGGCCGTTGGACACAGAACGCTTGAACAGGGGCCGCCACACGCCTACGTCCCGCCTATGCAACTGTCTTGAAAGAGACAGTGTAAACTAAGAAAAGATCACCCAGGACGGTGGATCACTCGGCTCGTGGGTCGATGAAGAACGCAGCAAATTGCGCGTCGACATGTGAACTGCAGGACACATGAACATCGACGTTTCGAACGCACATTGCGGTCCATGGATTCCGTTCCCGGGCCACGTCTGGCTGAGGGTCGGCTACGTATACTGAAGCGCGCGGCGTTTGCCCCGCTTCGCAGACCTGGGAGCGTCGCGGCCGCCTGTGGGGCCGGCCGCGCCTCCTTAAACGTGCGATGCGCGCCCGTCGCCTGGCGGTTCGCATACCGGTACTTACTCGGTAGCGTGCACAGCCGGCTGGCGGTGTGGCGTGCGACACCTCGTACAACGACCTCAGAGCAGGCGAGACTACCCGCTGAATTTAAGCATATTACTAAGCGGAGGAAAAGAAACTAACAAGGATTCCCCCAGTAGCGGCGAGCGAACAGGGAAGAGTCCAGCACCGAACCCCGCAGGCTGCCGCCTGTCGTGGCATGTGGTGTTTGGGAGGGTCCACTACCCCGACGCCTCGCGCCGAGCCCAAGTCCAACTTGAATGAGGCCACGGCCCGTAGAGGGTGCCAGGCCCGTAGCGGCCGGTGCGAGCGTCGGCGGGACCTCTCCTTCGAGTCGGGTTGCTTGAGAGTGCAGCTCCAAGTGGGTGGTAAACTCCATCTGAGACTAAATATGACCACGAGACCGATAGCGAACAAGTACCGTGAGGGAAAGTTGAAAAGAACTTTGAAGAGAGAGTTCAAAAGTACGTGAAACCGTTCTGGGGTAAACGTGAGAAGTCCGAAAGGTCGAACGGGTGAGATTCACGCCCATCCGGCCACTGGCCTCCGCCCTCGGCAGATGGGGCCGGCCGCCCGCGCGGAGCAATCCGCGGCGGGGTCGTGTCCGGTTGCCTTTCCACTCGCCGCGGGGTGGGGCCGTTCCGGTGTGCGGTGGGCCGCACTTCTCCCCTAGTAGGACGTCGCGACCCGCTGGGTGCCGGCCTACGGCCCGGGTGCGCAGCCTGTCCTTCCGCGGGCCTCGGTTCGCGTCTGTTGGGCAGAGCCCCGGTGTCCTGGCTGGCTGCCCGGCGGTATATCTGGAGGAGTCGATTCGCCCCTTTGGGCGCTCGGGCTCCCGGCAAGCGCGCGCGGTTCTTCCCGGATGACGGACCTACCTGGCCCGGCCCCGGACCCGCGCCGCTGTTGGCTCGGGATGCTCTCGGGCGGAATAATCGCTCCCGTCAGCGGCGCTTCAGCTTTGGACAATTTCACGACCCGTCTTGAAACACGGACCAAGGAGTCTAACATGTGCGCGAGTCATTGGGCTGTACGAAACCTAAAGGCGTAATGAAAGTGAAGGTCTCGCCTTGCGCGGGCCGAGGGAGGATGGGGCTTCCCCGCCCTTCACGGGGCGGCGGCCTCCGCACTCCCGGGGCGTCTCGTCCTCATTGCGAGGTGAGGCGCACCTAGAGCGTACACGTTGGGACCCGAAAGATGGTGAACTATGCCTGGCCAGGACGAAGTCAGGGGAAACCCTGATGGAGGTCCGTAGCGATTCTGACGTGCAAATCGATCGTCGGAGCTGGGTATAGGGGCGAAAGACTAATCGAACCATCTAGTAGCTGGTTCCCTCCGAAGTTTCCCTCAGGATAGCTGGTGCTCGTACGAGTCTCATCCGGTAAAGCGAATGATTAGAGGCCTTGGGGCCGAAACGACCTCAACCTATTCTCAAACTTTAAATGGGTGAGATCTCCGGCTTGCTTGATATGCTGAAGCCGCGAGCAAACGACTCGGATCGGAGTGCCAAGTGGGCCACTTTTGGTAAGCAGAACTGGCGC
>NW_025726348.1:77500-82994 GCF_021461395.2 Schistocerca americana
TTAACCTAACCCATATTGTACCTAACCTAACCCATATTGTACCTTAACCTAACCCATATTGTACCTTAACCTAACCCATATTGTACCTTAACCTAACCCATATTGTACCTTAACCTAACCCATATTGTACCTTAACCTAACCCATATTGTACCTTAACCTAACCCATATTGTACCTTAACCTAACCCATGTTGCGCCTTAACCTAACCCATGTTGCGCCTTAACCTAACCCATGTTGCGCCTTAACCTAACCCATGTTGCGCCTTAACCTAACCCATGTTGCGCCTTAACCTAACCCATGTTGCGCCTTAACCTAACCCATGTTGCGCCTTAACCTAACCCATGTTGCGCCTTAACCTAACCCATGTTGCGCCTTAACCTAACCCATGTTGCGCCTTAACCTAACCCATGTTGCGCCTTAACCTAACCCATGTTGCGCCTTAACCTAACCTATGTTGCGCCTTAACCTAACCTATGTTGCGCCTTAACCTAACCTATGTTGCGCCTTAACCTAACCTATGTTGCGCCTTAACCTAACCTATGTTGCGCCTTAACCTAACCTATGTTGCGCCTTAACCTAACCTATGTTGCGCCTTAACCTAACCTATGTTGCGCCGTAACCTAACCTATGTTGCGCCGTAACCTAACCTATGTTGCGCCATAACCTAACCTATGTTGCGCCTTAACCTAACCTATGTTGCGCCTTAACCTAACCTATGTTGCGCCTTAACCTAACCTATGTTGCGCCGTAACCTAACCTATGTTGCGCCTTAACCTAACCTATGTTGCGCCTTAACCTAACCTATGTTGCGCCTTAACCTAACCTATGTTGCGCCTTAACCTAACCTATGTTGCGCCTTAACCTAACCTATGTTGCGCCTTAACCTAACCTATGTTGCGCCTTAACCTAACCTATGTTGCGCCTTAACCTAACCTATGGTTGCGCCGTAACCTAACCTATGTTGCGCCTTAACCTAACCTATGTTGCGCCTTAACCTAACCTATGTTGCGCCGTAACCTAACCTATGTTGCGCCTTAACCTAACCTATGTTGCGCCTTAACCTAACCTATGTTGCGCCTTAACCTAACCTATGTTGCGCCTTAACCTAACCTATGTTGCGCCTTAACCTAACCTATGTTGCGCCTTAACCTAACCTATGTTGCGCCTTAACCCAACCACACGTTGGGCCTTAACCCAACACACGTTGGGCCTTAACCCAACACACGTTGGGCCTTAACCCAACACACGTTGGGCCTTAACCCAACACACGTTGGGCCTTAACCCAACACACGTTGGGCCTTAACCCAACACACGTTGGGCCTTAACCCAACACACGTTGGGCCTTAACCCAACACACGTTGGGCCTTAACCCAACACACGTTGGGCCTTAACCCAACACACGTTGGGCCTTAACCCAACACACGTTGGGCCTTAACCCAACACACGTTGGGCCTTAACCCAACACACGTTGGGCCTTAACCCAACACACGTTGGGCCTTAACCCAACACACGTTGGGCCTTAACCCAACACACGTTGGGCCTTAACCCAACACACGTTGGGCCTTAACCCAACACACGTTGGGCCTTAACCCAACACACGTTGGGCCTTAACCCAACACACGTTGGGCCTTAACCCAACACACGTTGGGCCTTAACCCAACACACGTTGGGCCTTAACCCAACACACGTTGGGCCTTAACCTGCTCTGTAATTGTCATACGACGCGTTAAATTAGTGTAGTGTTGCCTAACTGCAACCCCCGCAATATAGTTTGCTACTCGCACTGCCCGGGTCCCCAGAGTATCGCTTCATGTTAAACACCTTGCAGCTATACACTGTAATGCGGATGGCGGCAGGACGTACATGCTCAATGCCCTTCGCAGTTGTTCATTGGCATTCGCATGGCGAAGCACAGCCTACGTTGTGGTACGGCTTGTGGCAACTGTCCGCTGATGTTGAACGTCCAAATCACACACTGTACCGCACATTGGTCCTCATGTACTGAATGATACATCGTGGTACATGTGTGACCGTACCACGACTGCGCCAACAACGGCGAACCATACGGTCCAAATATTGTGCACTCAGCTACGTGTCGTCTCCCTATAAGAGCTGGATTGCAGTATGGTATGCCGTGGATGGCGATCAGCATGAGCCGTCTGTTGATGTAGTGGCGCGTGTTGTCAGACGTAGTCGTCTCTTCTCACACACCGTGATAGCATGGTGCACTGCGTTCCACATCTGCGACATGCGACAGAGGCCGGTTGACAGTCGTTCGCGCAATGGACATCGCATACGTACGGGGGCCACCTTCCACGTGTTCGCGAAGCGTGCACATGTTGTTGCGTGTATGTGGGCAGACATAGTGTGTCGTGACACCTGACACAGGCATGCAACAATCGTTGATTTGCAAATGGCGATGGACGTCTACGTTTGCTGGTGACGTTACGCAAATGAAGAACTGGTAAACCGTTGTGGTGCGGTTGTTCTCGCTAGAGGTGAATCAGTGATGGCGACGATCGGTTGAGCTACCAACCGGTTGTTTCAGCGATACCCACCATGCCCACGAACGTGAATGGCATGTGGGTGTGAAGCGATACGCGGCGGTGGCTGGGTGGGACCGTCCCCGGCCGGTGAGGGGGGGCCTTCCGGCGTGCTGGCCGCGCGGTGCGTGGGCGCACGCGCTACAGCCGGCTGGTGGGGGCGGCCAGTGGCAGGCGCGCCGGCCGACGGAGGCGGCAGGCGGCGCAGCTGCGCGCCGGCGCACCCTGCACGCGGCGCCGTGCGGCCAAAGTAGGTCCTCGCGGGCCCGGTGCGAAGCGCGGTGGACATCTGCAGTGTGCTGGTCCGATTGAGGACTGTGTGCGCTGAGGATGCGCCGCCGCCCGGCGCTCGGCGCCGCGACGCCGTCTGCTGCTCGGTCGCCTCTGCGGTTCTCGCAGGTGGATTGTATCGCAGCTGTGCGGACGTGTTGGCGCGTGCGCTGTGCTGGGAGAGTTCGCTTCGGCACCCAAGTGGGGCTTTTGTCCTTCTGTGGCGCTGGCGTTGGAGCTGCCGGCCACCGTAGGTGGCGCGTGTTGTCTCCCGCCGGCAATGCCACGACAGCACGCTCCCGGGCCTCTGTCGGCAGCGGCAAGCTCAGTTGGGAGCACGGGTGGTCGCACCTAAAGCGTCTACTCGCCAAACTCCGGGCGATTGCGCCTCTCTCGAACCCGACCAAGTACTTAGGACGGCGCTGCGCGCCGCCGGGACCTGAGAGGGTTTCGAGGTGTATTGTGCAGGGGAGCTCAGCCTCCTCCTGTTTGCAGAATAATTGAGCGGACGCTTGCGTGTTCGCGCGGGCCCCCGGGACACACTCCCGGGCGGCCGGCTGCTCAGCTCTAGTTGACGCAGCTCCCTGGTTGATCCTGCCAGTAGTCATATGCTTGTCTCAAAGATTAAGCCATGCATGTCTCAGTACAAGCCGCATTAAGGTGAAACCGCGAATGGCTCATTAAATCAGTTATGGTTCCTTAGATCGTACCCACGTTACTTGGATAACTGTGGTAATTCTAGAGCTAATACATGCAAACAGAGTCCCGACCAGAGATGGAAGGGACGCTTTTATTAGATCAAAACCAATCGGTCGGCTCGTCCGGTCCGTTTGCCTTGGTGACTCTGAATAACTTTGGGCTGATCGCACGGTCCTCGTACCGGCGACGCATCTTTCAAATGTCTGCCTTATCAACTGTCGATGGTAGGTTCTGCGCCTACCATGGTTGTAACGGGTAACGGGGAATCAGGGTTCGATTCCGGAGAGGGAGCCTGAGAAACGGCTACCACATCCAAGGAAGGCAGCAGGCGCGCAAATTACCCACTCCCGGCACGGGGAGGTAGTGACGAAAAATAACGATACGGGACTCATCCGAGGCCCCGTAATCGGAATGAGTACACTTTAAATCCTTTAACGAGTATCTATTGGAGGGCAAGTCTGGTGCCAGCAGCCGCGGTAATTCCAGCTCCAATAGCGTATATTAAAGTTGTTGCGGTTAAAAAGCTCGTAGTTGGATTTGTGTCCCACGCTGTTGGTTCACCGCCCGTCGGTGTTTAACTGGCATGTATCGTGGGACGTCCTGCCGGTGGGGCGAGCTGAAGGCGTGCGACGCGCCTCGTGCGTGCTCGTGCGTCCCGAGGCGGACCCCGTTGCAATCCTACCAGGGTGCTCTTGAGTGAGTGTCTCGGTGGGCCGGCACGTTTACTTTGAACAAATTAGAGTGCTTAAAGCAGGCAAGCCCGCCTGAATACGGTGTGCATGGAATAATGGAATAGGACCTCGGTTCTATTTTGTTGGTTTTCGGAACCCGAGGTAATGATTAATAGGGACAGGCGGGGGCATTCGTATTGCGACGTTAGAGGTGAAATTCTTGGATCGTCGCAAGACGAACAGAAGCGAAAGCATTTGCCAAGTATGTTTTCATTAATCAAGAACGAAAGTTAGAGGTTCGAAGGCGATCAGATACCGCCCTAGTTCTAACCATAAACGATGCCAGCCAGCGATCCGCCGCAGTTCCTCCGATGACTCGGCGGGCAGCCTCCGGGAAACCAAAGCTTTTGGGTTCCGGGGGAAGTATGGTTGCAAAGCTGAAACTTAAAGGAATTGACGGAAGGGCACCACCAGGAGTGGAGCCTGCGGCTTAATTTGACTCAACACGGGAAACCTCACCAGGCCCGGACACCGGAAGGATTGACAGATTGATAGCTCTTTCTTGATTCGGTGGGTGGTGGTGCATGGCCGTTCTTAGTTGGTGGAGCGATTTGTCTGGTTAATTCCGATAACGAACGAGACTCTAGCCTGCTAACTAGTCGCGTGACATCCTTCGTGCTGTCAGCGATTACTTTTCTTCTTAGAGGGACAGGCGGCTTCTAGCCGCACGAGATTGAGCAATAACAGGTCTGTGATGCCCTTAGATGTTCTGGGCCGCACGCGCGCTACACTGAAGGAATCAGCGTGTCTTCCTAGGCCGAAAGGTCGGGGTAACCCGCTGAACCTCCTTCGTGCTAGGGATTGGGGCTTGCAATTGTTCCCCATGAACGAGGAATTCCCAGTAAGCGCGAGTCATAAGCTCGCGTTGATTACGTCCCTGCCCTTTGTACACACCGCCCGTCGCTACTACCGATTGAATGATTTAGTGAGGTCTTCGGACTGGTACGCGGCATTGACTCTGTCGTTGCCGATGCTACCGGAAAGATGACCAAACTTGATCATTTAGAGGAAGTAAAAGTCGTAACAAGGTTTCCGTAGGTGAACCTGCGGAAGGATCATTACCGACTAGACTGCATGTCTTTCGATGTGCGTGTCGTGTCGCGCAACACGCTACCTGTACGGCTCGCAGTAGCCGTGCGCCGCGTGCGGAACCACGCGTGCTTCTCAAAACTAACGCCAATGTTGTGTGGTACGAGCGCTGAAGCGCTGGAGCGGCTGGCCTGCGGCACCTGGCGCCTGGCGCCGGTTTTG
>NW_025726349.1:0-82716 GCF_021461395.2 Schistocerca americana
AGACCCTAGCGACACATGCAACTGCTACCGTTTAAAGCACTGCAGTGCCAGGAAGAACGGCGGTAGCTGCGTTCTTTTCCGTAGTGCTTACACCGCTACTAGACGTGCGGCTACCAAAGTATTAAAATTTCCGCCCGAACAGGGACTTGAACCCTGGACCCTTAGGTTAAAAGCCTAATGCTCTACCGACTGAGCTATCCGGGCTCACTTTACGTGAGCACCCCTCCCACTACGTATACTGACACATTGCCTCATGTCCTTTACTGTTGGGTAATCGTTGCGTGGAGCTGTTACTATTTAAACGTCGTCTGACTGCTGTCTATAAACTCATTGCGCTAGGCTCGTAACAGACTATCGAAGAAAGCTGACACACGATGTAAAGTCAAATTGCAGCAGTTTTGTACGTCTCATATGCTACAGCGGAGGAGGCTACGTGTTTTGTCGACGCTCACTGGAACAACTGTAAAATTCACAAGCGTCTCGAACGCAGGGCTTCCCATGTATTCGCTCATTTCACGGTTCCGTTGGAGATGTTCTTCACCTCTTGACACAAAAAAGAAACGCAGTCGGTAGGACTCGAACCTACGCTCCCAGAGGGAATCTGATTTCTAGTCAGACGCCTTAACCACTCGGCCACGACTGCCGGTCGCGTAGCGGTGTCCCGACAAGTGCAACTGCTCCTTTACATGCAATCTGACGGCAGAACGCGACATGGCCTCACTCGTTTCTGTAGTGCTTTCGTTGCCAGCACATTAGCCGTTACGACAGTGTATTAGTTTTCACCTGGACGGGGGGCTTGAACACGGGACCTTTGGTTGAAGGTCTAGCGCTCTACCGACTGAGCTATCCGCTCCCTCGGCCGAGCGTTGTAGTACATGGTGCATGGCGTGCGAGTGACTCGCGTGTCGTAATTGCTGGCTTATGGCTCCAATGGCGACTTCACCGACTTCCCACTGACGCACCGCTGACGCTAGTTTTGTGTCGTCTTAAACGATGGACATACTTACAAGCAGCTGCGAGATCTTAAGAAAAGAAAACGCTGCACCACTGCTTTTGCCGCACTCGAATGAATCGAATTGCGACTCATAGAAAGAAATGAATGCTCGCTCTGTCCTACACTTTCAAGCACATCTGCGTACTCACGAACACGGCGACGGCGCGACAAAAGGACGGGGGCGCGTTCGTGGGCGTGCGACTGATTTCTGCAGTACTAGCGTCCGTGCGAGGTGAACCGATAGGCACAACAGACAGCGGCCGTCGCGAAACAGTATTCTTAAACACAAATTTCCGTCTTGTTGAGAATGGTGTCACTGGTTTGGATCCGCATTCACCCACGCATGTCACATGTGTGCGAAAATTTCTGCTCGTTTTAATGCAAAATCGCACGCAGCCGGGTAGGATTCGAACCTACGCTCCCAGGGGGAATCTGATTTCGAGTCAGACGCCTTAACCACTCGGCCACGACTGCCAGTAGCGCAAGACCCTAGCGACACATGCAACTGCTACCGTTTAAAGCACTGCAGTGCCAGGAAACGGCGTAGCTGCGTTCTTTTCCGTAGTGCTTACACCGCTACTAGACGTGCGGCTACCAAAGTATTAAAATTTCCGCCCGAACAGGGACTTGAACCCTGGACCCTTAGGTTAAAAGCCTAATGCTCTACCGACTGAGCTATCCGGGCTCACTTTACGTGAGCACCCCTCCCACTACGTATACTGACACATTGCCTCATGTCCTTTACTGTTGGGTAATCGTTGCGTGGAGCTGTTACTATTTAAACGTCGTCTGACTGCTGTCTATAAACTCATTGCGCTAGGCTCGTAACAGACTATCGAAGAAAGCTGACACACGATGTAAAGTCAAATTGCAGCAGTTTTGTACGTCTCATATGCTACAGCGGAGGAGCTACGTGTTTTGTCGACGCTCACTGGACAACTGTAAAATTCACAAGCGTCTCGAACGCAGGGCTTCCCATGTATTCGCTCATTTCACGGTTCCGTTGGAGATGTTCTTCACCTCTTGACACAAAAAAGAAACGCAGTCGGTAGGACTCGAACCTACGCTCCCAGAGGGAATCTGATTTCTAGTCAGACGCCTTAACCACTCGGCCACGACTGCCGGTCGCGTAGCGGTGTCCCGACAAGTGCAACTGCTCCTTTACATGCAATCTGACGGCAGAACGCGACATGGCCTCACTCGTTTCTGTAGTGCTTTCGTTGCCAGCACATTAGCCGTTACGACAGTGTATTAGTTTTCACCTGGACGGGGGCTTGAACACGGGACCTTTGGTTGAAGGTCTAGCGCTCTACCGACTGAGCTATCCGCTCCCTCGGCCGAGCGTTGTAGTACATGCTGCATGGCGTGCGAGTGACTCGCGTGTCGTAATTGCTGGCTTATGGCTCCAATGGCGACTTCACCGACTTCCCACTGACGCACCGCTGACGCTAGTTTTGTGTCGTCTTAAACGATGGACATACTTACAAGCAGCTGCGAGATCTTAAGAAAAGAAACGCTGCACCACTGCTTTTGCCGCACTCGAATGAATCGAATTGCGACTCATAGAAAGAAATGAATGCTCGCTCTGTCCTACACTTTCAAGCACATCTGCGTACTCACGAACACGGCGACGGCGCGACAAAAGGACGGGGGCGCGTTCGTGGGCGTGCGACTGATTTCTGCAGTACTAGCGTCCGTGCGAGGTGAACCGATAGGCACAACAGACAGCGGCCGTCGCGAAACAGTATTCTTAAACACAAATTTCCGTCTTGTTGAGAATGGTGTCACTGGTTTGGATCCGCATTCACCCACGCATGTCACATGTGTGCGAAAATTTCTGCTCGTTTTAATGCAAAATCGCACGCAGCCGGTAGGATTCGAACCTACGCTCCCAGGGGGAATCTGATTTCGAGTCAGACGCCTTAACCACTCGGCCACGACTGCCAGTAGCGCAAGACCCTAGCGACACATGCAACTGCTACCGTTTAAAGCACTGCAGTGCCAGGAAACGGCGTAGCTGCGTTCTTTTCCGTAGTGCTTACACCGCTACTAGACGTGCGGCTACCAAAGTATTAAAATTTCCGCCCGAACAGGGACTTGAACCCTGGACCCTTAGGTTAAAAGCCTAATGCTCTACCGACTGAGCTATCCGGGCTCACTTTACGTGAGCACCCCTCCCACTACGTATACTGACACATTGCCTCATGTCCTTTACTGTTGGGTAATCGTTGCGTGGAGCTGTTACTATTTAAACGTCGTCTGACTGCTGTCTATAAACTCATTGCGCTAGGCTCGTAACAGACTATCGAAGAAAGCTGACACACGATGTAAAGTCAAATTGCAGCAGTTTGTACGTCTCATATGCTACAGCGGAGGAGCTACGTGTTTTGTCGACGCTCACTGGACAACTGTAAAATTCACAAGCGTCTCGAACGCAGGGCTTCCCATGTATTCGCTCATTTCACGGTTCCGTTGGAGATGTTCTTCACCTCTTGACACAAAAAAGAAACGCAGTCGGTAGGACTCGAAACTACGCTCCCAGAGGGAATCTGATTTCTAGTCAGACGCCTTAACCACTCGGCCACGACTGCCGGTCGCGTAGCGGTGTCCCGACAAGTGCAACTGCTCCTTTACATGCAATCTGACGGCAGAACGCGACATGGCCTCACTCGTTTCTGTAGTGCTTTCGTTGCCAGCACATTAGCCGTTACGACAGTGTATTAGTTTTCACCTGGACGGGGGCTTGAACACGGGACCTTTGGTTGAAGGTCTAGCGCTCTACCGACTGAGCTATCCGCTCCCTCGGCCGAGCGTTGTAGTACATGCTGCATGGCGTGCGAGTGACTCGCGTGTCGTAATTGCTGGCTTATGGCTCCAATGGCGACTTCACCGACTTCCCACTGACGCACCGCTGACGCTAGTTTTGTGTCGTCTTAAACGATGGACATACTTACAAGCAGCTGCGAGATCTTAAGAAAAGAAACGCTGCACCACTGCTTTTGCCGCACTCGAATGAATCGAATTGCGACTCATAGAAAGAAATGAATGCTCGCTCTGTCCTACACTTTCAAGCACATCTGCGTACTCACGAACACGGCGACGGCGCGACAAAAGGACGGGGGCGCGTTCGTGGGCGTGCGACTGATTTCTGCAGTACTAGCGTCCGTGCGAGGTGAACCGATAGGCACAACAGACAGCGGCCGTCGCGAAACAGTATTCTTAAACACAAATTTCCGTCTTGTTGAGAATGGTGTCACTGGTTTGGATCCGCATTCACCCACGCATGTCACATGTGTGCGAAAATTTCTGCTCGTTTTAATGCAAAATCGCACGCAGCCGGTAGGATTCGAACCTACGCTCCCAGGGGGAATCTGATTTCGAGTCAGACGCCTTAACCACTCGGCCACGACTGCCAGTAGCGCAAGACCCTAGCGACACATGCAACTGCTACCGTTTAAAGCACTGCAGTGCCAGGAAACGGCGTAGCTGCGTTCTTTTCCGTAGTGCTTACACCGCTACTAGACGTGCGGCTACCAAAGTATTAAAATTTCCGCCCGAACAGGGACTTGAACCCTGGACCCTTAGGTTAAAAGCCTAATGCTCTACCGACTGAGCTATCCGGGCTCACTTTACGTGAGCACCCCTCCCACTACGTATACTGACACATTGCCTCATGTCCTTTACTGTTGGGTAATCGTTGCGTGGAGCTGTTACTATTTAAACGTCGTCTGACTGCTGTCTATAAACTCATTGCGCTAGGCTCGTAACAGACTATCGAAGAAAGCTGACACACGATGTAAAGTCAAATTGCAGCAGTTTGTACGTCTCATATGCTACAGCGGAGGAGCTACGTGTTTTGTCGACGCTCACTGGACAACTGTAAAATTCACAAGCGTCTCGAACGCAGGGCTTCCCATGTATTCGCTCATTTCACGGTTCCGTTGGAGATGTTCTTCACCTCTTGACACAAAAAAGAAACGCAGTCGGTAGGACTCGAACCTACGCTCCCAGAGGGAATCTGATTTCTAGTCAGACGCCTTAACCACTCGGCCACGACTGCCGGTCGCGTAGCGGTGTCCCGACAAGTGCAACTGCTCCTTTACATGCAATCTGACGGCAGAACGCGACATGGCCTCACTCGTTTCTGTAGTGCTTTCGTTGCCAGCACATTAGCCGTTACGACAGTGTATTAGTTTTCACCTGGACGGGGGCTTGAACACGGGACCTTTGGTTGAAGGTCTAGCGCTCTACCGACTGAGCTATCCGCTCCCTCGGCCGAGCGTTGTAGTACATGCTGCATGGCGTGCGAGTGACTCGCGTGTCGTAATTGCTGGCTTATGGCTCCAATGGCGACTTCACCGACTTCCCACTGACGCACCGCTGACGCTAGTTTTGTGTCGTCTTAAACGATGGACATACTTACAAGCAGCTGCGAGATCTTAAGAAAAGAAACGCTGCACCACTGCTTTTGCCGCACTCGAATGAATCGAATTGCGACTCATAGAAAGAAATGAATGCTCGCTCTGTCCTACACTTTCAAGCACATCTGCGTACTCACGAACACGGCGACGGCGCGACAAAAGGACGGGGGCGCGTTCGTGGGCGTGCGACTGATTTCTGCAGTACTAGCGTCCGTGCGAGGTGAACCGATAGGCACAACAGACAGCGGCCGTCGCGAAACAGTATTCTTAAACACAAATTTCCGTCTTGTTGAGAATGGTGTCACTGGTTTGGATCCGCATTCACCCACGCATGTCACATGTGTGCGAAAATTTCTGCTCGTTTTAATGCAAAATCGCACGCAGCCGGTAGGATTCGAACCTACGCTCCCAGGGGGAATCTGATTTCGAGTCAGACGCCTTAACCACTCGGCCACGACTGCCAGTAGCGCAAGACCCTAGCGACACATGCAACTGCTACCGTTTAAAGCACTGCAGTGCCAGGAAACGGCGTAGCTGCGTTCTTTTCCGTAGTGCTTACACCGCTACTAGACGTGCGGCTACCAAAGTATTAAAATTTCCGCCCGAACAGGGACTTGAACCCTGGACCCTTAGGTTAAAAGCCTAATGCTCTACCGACTGAGCTATCCGGGCTCACTTTACGTGAGCACCCCTCCCACTACGTATACTGACACATTGCCTCATGTCCTTTACTGTTGGGTAATCGTTGCGTGGAGCTGTTACTATTTAAACGTCGTCTGACTGCTGTCTATAAACTCATTGCGCTAGGCTCGTAACAGACTATCGAAGAAAGCTGACACACGATGTAAAGTCAAATTGCAGCAGTTTGTACGTCTCATATGCTACAGCGGAGGAGCTACGTGTTTTGTCGACGCTCACTGGACAACTGTAAAATTCACAAGCGTCTCGAACGCAGGGCTTCCCATGTATTCGCTCATTTCACGGTTCCGTTGGAGATGTTCTTCACCTCTTGACACAAAAAAGAAACGCAGTCGGTAGGACTCGAACCTACGCTCCCAGAGGGAATCTGATTTCTAGTCAGACGCCTTAACCACTCGGCCACGACTGCCGGTCGCGTAGCGGTGTCCCGACAAGTGCAACTGCTCCTTTACATGCAATCTGACGGCAGAACGCGACATGGCCTCACTCGTTTCTGTAGTGCTTTCGTTGCCAGCACATTAGCCGTTACGACAGTGTATTAGTTTTCACCTGGACGGGGGCTTGAACACGGGACCTTTGGTTGAAGGTCTAGCGCTCTACCGACTGAGCTATCCGCTCCCTCGGCCGAGCGTTGTAGTACATGGTGCATGGCGTGCGAGTGACTCGCGTGTCGTAATTGCTGGCTTATGGCTCCAATGGCGACTTCACCGACTTCCCACTGACGCACCGCTGACGCTAGTTTTGTGTCGTCTTAAACGATGGACATACTTACAAGCAGCTGCGAGATCTTAAGAAAAGAAACGCTGCACCACTGCTTTTGCCGCACTCGAATGAATCGAATTGCGACTCATAGAAAGAAATGAATGCTCGCTCTGTCCTACACTTTCAAGCACATCTGCGTACTCACGAACACGGCGACGGCGCGACAAAAGGACGGGGGCGCGTTCGTGGGCGTGCGACTGATTTCTGCAGTACTAGCGTCCGTGCGAGGTGAACCGATAGGCACAACAGACAGCGGCCGTCGCGAAACAGTATTCTTAAACACAAATTTCCGTCTTGTTGAGAATGGTGTCACTGGTTTGGATCCGCATTCACCCACGCATGTCACATGTGTGCGAAAATTTCTGCTCGTTTTAATGCAAAATCGCACGCAGCCGGTAGGATTCGAACCTACGCTCCCAGGGGGAATCTGATTTCGAGTCAGACGCCTTAACCACTCGGCCACGACTGCCAGTAGCGCAAGACCCTAGCGACACATGCAACTGCTACCGTTTAAAGCACTGCAGTGCCAGGAAACGGCGTAGCTGCGTTCTTTTCCGTAGTGCTTACACCGCTACTAGACGTGCGGCTACCAAAGTATTAAAATTTCCGCCCGAACAGGGACTTGAACCCTGGACCCTTAGGTTAAAAGCCTAATGCTCTACCGACTGAGCTATCCGGGCTCACTTTACGTGAGCACCCCTCCCACTACGTATACTGACACATTGCCTCATGTCCTTTACTGTTGGGTAATCGTTGCGTGGAGCTGTTACTATTTAAACGTCGTCTGACTGCTGTCTATAAACTCATTGCGCTAGGCTCGTAACAGACTATCGAAGAAAGCTGACACACGATGTAAAGTCAAATTGCAGCAGTTTGTACGTCTCATATGCTACAGCGGAGGAGCTACGTGTTTTGTCGACGCTCACTGGACAACTGTAAAATTCACAAGCGTCTCGAACGCAGGGCTTCCCATGTATTCGCTCATTTCACGGTTCCGTTGGAGATGTTCTTCACCTCTTGACACAAAAAAGAAACGCAGTCGGTAGGACTCGAACCTACGCTCCCAGAGGGAATCTGATTTCTAGTCAGACGCCTTAACCACTCGGCCACGACTGCCGGTCGCGTAGCGGTGTCCCGACAAGTGCAACTGCTCCTTTACATGCAATCTGACGGCAGAACGCGACATGGCCTCACTCGTTTCTGTAGTGCTTTCGTTGCCAGCACATTAGCCGTTACGACAGTGTATTAGTTTTCACCTGGACGGGGGCTTGAACACGGGACCTTTGGTTGAAGGTCTAGCGCTCTACCGACTGAGCTATCCGCTCCCTCGGCCGAGCGTTGTAGTACATGCTGCATGGCGTGCGAGTGACTCGCGTGTCGTAATTGCTGGCTTATGGCTCCAATGGCGACTTCACCGACTTCCCACTGACGCACCGCTGACGCTAGTTTTGTGTCGTCTTAAACGATGGACATACTTACAAGCAGCTGCGAGATCTTAAGAAAAGAAACGCTGCACCACTGCTTTTGCCGCACTCGAATGAATCGAATTGCGACTCATAGAAAGAAATGAATGCTCGCTCTGTCCTACACTTTCAAGCACATCTGCGTACTCACGAACACGGCGACGGCGCGACAAAAGGACGGGGGCGCGTTCGTGGGCGTGCGACTGATTTCTGCAGTACTAGCGTCCGTGCGAGGTGAACCGATAGGCACAACAGACAGCGGCCGTCGCGAAACAGTATTCTTAAACACAAATTTCCGTCTTGTTGAGAATGGTGTCACTGGTTTGGATCCGCATTCACCCACGCATGTCACATGTGTGCGAAAATTTCTGCTCGTTTTAATGCAAAATCGCACGCAGCCGGTAGGATTCGAACCTACGCTCCCAGGGGGAATCTGATTTCGAGTCAGACGCCTTAACCACTCGGCCACGACTGCCAGTAGCGCAAGACCCTAGCGACACATGCAACTGCTACCGTTTAAAGCACTGCAGTGCCAGGAAACGGCGTAGCTGCGTTCTTTTCCGTAGTGCTTACACCGCTACTAGACGTGCGGCTACCAAAGTATTAAAATTTCCGCCCGAACAGGGACTTGAACCCTGGACCCTTAGGTTAAAAGCCTAATGCTCTACCGACTGAGCTATCCGGGCTCACTTTACGTGAGCACCCCTCCCACTACGTATACTGACACATTGCCTCATGTCCTTTACTGTTGGGTAATCGTTGCGTGGAGCTGTTACTATTTAAACGTCGTCTGACTGCTGTCTATAAACTCATTGCGCTAGGCTCGTAACAGACTATCGAAGAAAGCTGACACACGATGTAAAGTCAAATTGCAGCAGTTTGTACGTCTCATATGCTACAGCGGAGGAGCTACGTGTATTGTCGACGCTCACTGGACAACTGTAAAATTCACAAGCGTCTCGAACGCAGGGCTTCCCATGTATTCGCTCATTTCACGGTTCCGTTGGAGATGTTCTTCACCTCTTGACACAAAAAAGAAACGCAGTCGGTAGGACTCGAACCTACGCTCCCAGAGGGAATCTGATTTCTAGTCAGACGCCTTAACCACTCGGCCACGACTGCCGGTCGCATAGCGTGGTCCCGACAAGTGCAACTGCTCCTTTACATGCAATCTGACGGCAGAACGCGACATGGCCTCACTCGTTTCTGTAGTGCTTTCGTTGCCAGCACATTAGCCGTTACGACAGTGTATTAGTTTTCGCCTGGACGGGGGCTTGAACACGGGACCTTTGGTTGAAGGTCTAGCGCTCTACCGACTGAGCTATCCGCTCCCTCAGCCGAGCGTTGTAGTACATGCTGCATGGCGTGCGAGTGACTCGCGTGTCGTAACTGCTGGCTTATGGCTCCAATGGCGACTTCACCGACTTCCCACTGACGCACCGCTGACGCTAGTTTTGTGTCGTCTTAAACGATGGACATACTTACAAGCAGCTGCGAGATCTTAAGAAAAGAAACGCTGCACCACTGCTTTTGCCGCACTCGAATGAATCGAATTGCGACTCATAGAAAGAAATGAATGCTCGCTCTGTCCTACACTTTCAAGCACATCTGCGTACTCACGAACACGGCGACGGCGCGACAAAAGGACGGGGGCGCGTTCGTGGGCGTGCGACTGATTTCTGCAGTACTAGCGTCCGTGCGAGGTGAACCGATAGGCACAACAGACAGCGGCCGTCGCGAAACAGTATTCTTAAACACAAATTTCCGTCTTGTTGAGAATGGTGTCACTGGTTTGGATCCGCATTCACCCACGCATGTCACATGTGTGCGAAAATTTCTGCTCGTTTTAATGCAAAATCGCACGCAGCCGGTAGGATTCGAACCTACGCTCCCAGGGGGAATCTGATTTCGAGTCAGACGCCTTAACCACTCGGCCACGACTGCCAGTAGCGCAAGACCCTAGCGACACATGCAACTGCTACCGTTTAAAGCACTGCAGTGCCAGGAAACGGCGTAGCTGCGTTCTTTTCCGTAGTGCTTACACCGCTACTAGACGTGCGGCTACCAAAGTATTAAAATTTCCGCCCGAACAGGGACTTGAACCCTGGACCCTTAGGTTAAAAGCCTAATGCTCTACCGACTGAGCTATCCGGGCTCACTTTACGTGAGCACCCCTCCCACTACGTATACTGACACATTGCCTCATGTCCTTTACTGTTGGGTAATCGTTGCGTGGAGCTGTTACTATTTAAACGTCGTCTGACTGCTGTCTATAAACTCATTGCGCTAGGCTCGTAACAGACTATCGAAGAAAGCTGACACACGATGTAAAGTCAAATTGCAGCAGTTTGTACGTCTCATATGCTACAGCGGAGGAGCTACGTGTATTGTCGACGCTCACTGGACAACTGTAAAATTCACAAGCGTCTCGAACGCAGGGCTTCCCATGTATTCGCTCATTTCACGGTTCCGTTGGAGATGTTCTTCACCTCTTGACACAAAAAAGAAACGCAGTCGGTAGGACTCGAACCTACGCTCCCAGAGGGAATCTGATTTCTAGTCAGACGCCTTAACCACTCGGCCACGACTGCCGGTCGCATAGCGTGGTCCCGACAAGTGCAACTGCTCCTTTACATGCAATCTGACGGCAGAACGCGACATGGCCTCACTCGTTTCTGTAGTGCTTTCGTTGCCAGCACATTAGCCGTTACGACAGTGTATTAGTTTTCGCCTGGACGGGGGCTTGAACACGGGACCTTTGGTTGAAGGTCTAGCGCTCTACCGACTGAGCTATCCGCTCCCTCGGCCGAGCGTTGTAGTACATGGTGCATGGCGTGCGAGTGACTCGCGTGTCGTAATTGCTGGCTTATGGCTCCAATGGCGACTTCACCGACTTCCCACTGACGCACCGCTGACGCTAGTTTTGTGTCGTCTTAAACGATGGACATACTTACAAGCAGCTGCGAGATCTTAAGAAAAGAAACGCTGCACCACTGCTTTTGCCGCACTCGAATGAATCGAATTGCGACTCATAGAAAGAAATGAATGCTCGCTCTGTCCTACACTTTCAAGCACATCTGCGTACTCACGAACACGGCGACGGCGCGACAAAAGGACGGGGGCGCGTTCGTGGGCGTGCGACTGATTTCTGCAGTACCCAGCGTCCGTGCGAGGTGAACCGATAGGCACAACAGACAGCGGCCGTCGCGAAACAGTATTCTTAAACATAAATTTCCGTCTTGTTGAGAATGGTGTCACTGGTTTGGATCCGCATTCACCCACGCATGTCACATGTGTGCGAAAATTTCTGCTCGTTTTAATGCAAAATCGCACGCAGCCGGTAGGATTCGAACCTACGCTCCCAGGAGGAATGTGATTTCGAGTCAGACGCCTTAACCACTCGGCCACGACTGCCAGTAGCGCAAGACCCTAGCGACACATGCAACTGCTACCGTTTAAAGCACTGCAGTGCCAGGAAACGGCGTAGCTGCGTTCTTTTCCGTAGTGCTTACACCGCTACTAGACGTGCGGCTACCAAAGTATTAAAATTTCCGCCCGAACAGGGACTTGAACCCTGGACCCTTAGGTTAAAAGCCTAATGCTCTACCGACTGAGCTATCCGGGCTCACATTGCGTGAGCACCCCTCCCACTACGTATACTGACACATTGCCTCATGTCCTTTACTGTTGGGTAATCGTTGCGTGGAGCTGTTACTATTTAAACGTCGTCTGACTGCTGTCTATAAACTCATTGCGCTAGGCTCGTAACAGACTATCGAAGAAAGCTGACACACGATGTAAAGTCAAATTGCAGCAGTTTGTACGTCTCATATGCTACAGCGGAGGAGCTACGTGTATTGTCGACGCTCACTGGACAACTGTAAAATTCACAAGCGTCTCGAACGCAGGGCTTCCCATGTATTCGCTCATTTCACGGTTCCGTTGGAGATGTTCTTCACCTCTTGACACAAAAAAGAAACGCAGTCGGTAGGACTCGAACCTACGCTCCCAGAGGGAATCTGATTTCTAGTCAGACGCCTTAACCACTCGGCCACGACTGCCGGTCGCATAGCGTGGTCCCGACAAGTGCAACTGCTCCTTTACATGCAATCTGACGGCAGAACGCGACATGGCCTCACTCGTTTCTGTAGTGCTTTCGTTGCCAGCACATTAGCCGTTACGACAGTGTATTAGTTTTCGCCTGGACGGGGGCTTGAACACGGGACCTTTGGTTGAAGGTCTAGCGCTCTACCGACTGAGCTATCCGCTCCCTCGGCCGAGCGTTGTAGTACATGGTGCATGGCGTGCGAGTGACTCGCGTGTCGTAATTGCTGGCTTATGGCTCCAATGGCGACTTCACCGACTTCCCACTGACGCACCGCTGACGCTAGTTTTGTGTCGTCTTAAACGATGGACATACTTACAAGCAGCTGCGAGATCTTAAGAAAAGAAACGCTGCACCACTGCTTTTGCCGCACTCGAATGAATCGAATTGCGACTCATAGAAAGAAATGAATGCTCGCTCTGTCCTACACTTTCAAGCACATCTGCGTACTCACGAACACGGCGACGGCGCGACAAAAGGACGGGGGCGCGTTCGTGGGCGTGCGACTGATTTCTGCAGTACTAGCGTCCGTGCGAGGTGAACCGATAGGCACAACAGACAGCGGCCGTCGCGAAACAGTATTCTTAAACATAAATTTCCGTCTTGTTGAGAATGGTGTCACTGGTTTGGATCCGCATTCACCCACGCATGTCACATGTGTGCGAAAATTTCTGCTCGTTTTAATGCAAAATCGCACGCAGCCGGTAGGATTCGAACCTACGCTCCCAGGAGGAATGTGATTTCGAGTCAGACGCCTTAACCACTCGGCCACGACTGCCAGTAGCGCAAGACCCTAGCGACACATGCAACTGCTACCGTTTAAAGCACTGCAGTGCCAGGAAACGGCGTAGCTGCGTTCTTTTCCGTAGTGCTTACACCGCTACTAGACGTGCGGCTACCAAAGTATTAAAATTTCCGCCCGAACAGGGACTTGAACCCTGGACCCTTAGGTTAAAAGCCTAATGCTCTACCGACTGAGCTATCCGGGCTCACATTGCGTGAGCACCCCTCCCACTACGTATACTGACACATTGCCTCATGTCCTTTACTGTTGGGTAATCGTTGCGTGGAGCTGTTACTATTTAAACGTCGTCTGACTGCTGTCTATAAACTCATTGCGCTAGGCTCGTAACAGACTATCGAAGAAAGCTGACACACGATGTAAAGTCAAATTGCAGCAGTTTGTACGTCTCATATGCTACAGCGGAGGAGCTACGTGTATTGTCGACGCTCACTGGACAACTGTAAAATTCACAAGCGTCTCGAACGCAGGGCTTCCCATGTATTCGCTCATTTCACGGTTCCGTTGGAGATGTTCTTCACCTCTTGACACAAAAAAGAAACGCAGTCGGTAGGACTCGAACCTACGCTCCCAGAGGGAATCTGATTTCTAGTCAGACGCCTTAACCACTCGGCCACGACTGCCGGTCGCATAGCGTGGTCCCGACAAGTGCAACTGCTCCTTTACATGCAATCTGACGGCAGAACGCGACATGGCCTCACTCGTTTCTGTAGTGCTTTCGTTGCCAGCACATTAGCCGTTACGACAGTGTATTAGTTTTCGCCTGGACGGGGGCTTGAACACGGGACCTTTGGTTGAAGGTCTAGCGCTCTACCGACTGAGCTATCCGCTCCCTCGGCCGAGCGTTGTAGTACATGGTGCATGGCGTGCGAGTGACTCGCGTGTCGTAATTGCTGGCTTATGGCTCCAATGGCGACTTCACCGACTTCCCACTGACGCACCGCTGACGCTAGTTTTGTGTCGTCTTAAACGATGGACATACTTACAAGCAGCTGCGAGATCTTAAGAAAAGAAACGCTGCACCACTGCTTTTGCCGCACTCGAATGAATCGAATTGCGACTCATAGAAAGAAATGAATGCTCGCTCTGTCCTACACTTTCAAGCACATCTGCGTACTCACGAACACGGCGACGGCGCGACAAAAGGACGGGGGCGCGTTCGTGGGCGTGCGACTGATTTCTGCAGTACTAGCGTCCGTGCGAGGTGAACCGATAGGCACAACAGACAGCGGCCGTCGCGAAACAGTATTCTTAAACATAAATTTCCGTCTTGTTGAGAATGGTGTCACTGGTTTGGATCCGCATTCACCCACGCATGTCACATGTGTGCGAAAATTTCTGCTCGTTTTAATGCAAAATCGCACGCAGCCGGTAGGATTCGAACCTACGCTCCCAGGGGGAATCTGATTTCGAGTCAGACGCCTTAACCACTCGGCCACGACTGCCAGTAGCGCAAGACCCTAGCGACACATGCAACTGCTACCGTTTAAAGCACTGCAGTGCCAGGAAACGGCGTAGCTGCGTTCTTTTCCGTAGTGCTTACACCGCTACTAGACGTGCGGCTACCAAAGTATTAAAATTTCCGCCCGAACAGGGACTTGAACCCTGGACCCTTAGGTTAAAAGCCTAATGCTCTACCGACTGAGCTATCCGGGCTCACATTACGTGAGCACCCCTCCCACTACGTATACTGACACATTGCCTCATGTCCTTTACTGTTGGGTAATCGTTGCGTGGAGCTGTTACTATTTAAACGTCGTCTGACTGCTGTCTATAAACTCATTGCGCTAGGCTCGTAACAGACTATCGAAGAAAGCTGACACACGATGTAAAGTCAAATTGCAGCAGTTTGTACGTCTCATATGCTACAGCGGAGGAGCTACGTGTATTGTCGACGCTCACTGGACAACTGTAAAATTCACAAGCGTCTCGAACGCAGGGCTTCCCATGTATTCGCTCATTTCACGGTTCCGTTGGAGATGTTCTTCACCTCTTGACACAAAAAAGAAACGCAGTCGGTAGGACTCGAACCTACGCTCCCAGAGGGAATCTGATTTCTAGTCAGACGCCTTAACCACTCGGCCACGACTGCCGGTCGCATAGCGTGGTCCCGACAAGTGCAACTGCTCCTTTACATGCAATCTGACGGCAGAACGCGACATGGCCTCACTCGTTTCTGTAGTGCTTTCGTTGCCAGCACATTAGCCGTTACGACAGTGTATTAGTTTTCGCCTGGACGGGGGCTTGAACACGGGACCTTTGGTTGAAGGTCTAGCGCTCTACCGACTGAGCTATCCGCTCCCTCGGCCGAGCGTTGTAGTACATGGTGCATGGCGTGCGAGTGACTCGCGTGTCGTAATTGCTGGCTTATGGCTCCAATGGCGACTTCACCGACTTCCCACTGACGCACCGCTGACGCTAGTTTTGTGTCGTCTTAAACGATGGACATACTTACAAGCAGCTGCGAGATCTTAAGAAAAGAAACGCTGCACCACTGCTTTTGCCGCACTCGAATGAATCGAATTGCGACTCATAGAAAGAAATGAATGCTCGCTCTGTCCTACACTTTCAAGCACATCTGCGTACTCACGAACACGGCGACGGCGCGACAAAAGGACGGGGGCGCGTTCGTGGGCGTGCGACTGATTTCTGCAGTACTAGCGTCCGTGCGAGGTGAACCGATAGGCACAACAGACAGCGGCCGTCGCGAAACAGTATTCTTAAACATAAATTTCCGTCTTGTTGAGAATGGTGTCACTGGTTTGGATCCGCATTCACCCACGCATGTCACATGTGTGCGAAAATTTCTGCTCGTTTTAATGCAAAATCGCACGCAGCCGGTAGGATTCGAACCTACGCTCCCAGGAGGAATGTGATTTCGAGTCAGACGCCTTAACCACTCGGCCACGACTGCCAGTAGCGCAAGACCCTAGCGACACATGCAACTGCTACCGTTTAAAGCACTGCAGTGCCAGGAAACGGCGTAGCTGCGTTCTTTTCCGTAGTGCTTACACCGCTACTAGACGTGCGGCTACCAAAGTATTAAAATTTCCGCCCGAACAGGGACTTGAACCCTGGACCCTTAGGTTAAAAGCCTAATGCTCTACCGACTGAGCTATCCGGGCTCACATTGCGTGAGCACCCCTCCCACTACGTATACTGACACATTGCCTCATGTCCTTTACTGTTGGGTAATCGTTGCGTGGAGCTGTTACTATTTAAACGTCGTCTGACTGCTGTCTATAAACTCATTGCGCTAGGCTCGTAACAGACTATCGAAGAAAGCTGACACACGATGTAAAGTCAAATTGCAGCAGTTTGTACGTCTCATATGCTACAGCGGAGGAGCTACGTGTATTGTCGACGCTCACTGGACAACTGTAAAATTCACAAGCGTCTCGAACGCAGGGCTTCCCATGTATTCGCTCATTTCACGGTTCCGTTGGAGATGTTCTTCACCTCTTGACACAAAAAAGAAACGCAGTCGGTAGGACTCGAACCTACGCTCCCAGAGGGAATCTGATTTCTAGTCAGACGCCTTAACCACTCGGCCACGACTGCCGGTCGCATAGCGTGGTCCCGACAAGTGCAACTGCTCCTTTACATGCAATCTGACGGCAGAACGCGACATGGCCTCACTCGTTTCTGTAGTGCTTTCGTTGCCAGCACATTAGCCGTTACGACAGTGTATTAGTTTTCGCCTGGACGGGGGCTTGAACACGGGACCTTTGGTTGAAGGTCTAGCGCTCTACCGACTGAGCTATCCGCTCCCTCGGCCGAGCGTTGTAGTACATGGTGCATGGCGTGCGAGTGACTCGCGTGTCGTAATTGCTGGCTTATGGCTCCAATGGCGACTTCACCGACTTCCCACTGACGCACCGCTGACGCTAGTTTTGTGTCGTCTTAAACGATGGACATACTTACAAGCAGCTGCGAGATCTTAAGAAAAGAAACGCTGCACCACTGCTTTTGCCGCACTCGAATGAATCGAATTGCGACTCATAGAAAGAAATGAATGCTCGCTCTGTCCTACACTTTCAAGCACATCTGCGTACTCACGAACACGGCGACGGCGCGACAAAAGGACGGGGGCGCGTTCGTGGGCGTGCGACTGATTTCTGCAGTACTAGCGTCCGTGCGAGGTGAACCGATAGGCACAACAGACAGCGGCCGTCGCGAAACAGTATTCTTAAACATAAATTTCCGTCTTGTTGAGAATGGTGTCACTGGTTTGGATCCGCATTCACCCACGCATGTCACATGTGTGCGAAAATTTCTGCTCGTTTTAATGCAAAATCGCACGCAGCCGGTAGGATTCGAACCTACGCTCCCAGGGGGAATCTGATTTCGAGTCAGACGCCTTAACCACTCGGCCACGACTGCCAGTAGCGCAAGACCCTAGCGACACATGCAACTGCTACCGTTTAAAGCACTGCAGTGCCAGGAAACGGCGTAGCTGCGTTCTTTTCCGTAGTGCTTACACCGCTACTAGACGTGCGGCTACCAAAGTATTAAAATTTCCGCCCGAACAGGGACTTGAACCCTGGACCCTTAGGTTAAAAGCCTAATGCTCTACCGACTGAGCTATCCGGGCTCACATTACGTGAGCACCCCTCCCACTACGTATACTGACACATTGCCTCATGTCCTTTACTGTTGGGTAATCGTTGCGTGGAGCTGTTACTATTTAAACGTCGTCTGACTGCTGTCTATAAACTCATTGCGCTAGGCTCGTAACAGACTATCGAAGAAAGCTGACACACGATGTAAAGTCAAATTGCAGCAGTTTGTACGTCTCATATGCTACAGCGGAGGAGCTACGTGTATTGTCGACGCTCACTGGACAACTGTAAAATTCACAAGCGTCTCGAACGCAGGGCTTCCCATGTATTCGCTCATTTCACGGTTCCGTTGGAGATGTTCTTCACCTCTTGCCACAAAAAAGAAACGCAGTCGGTAGGACTCGAACCTACGCTCCCAGAGGGAATCTGATTTCTAGTCAGACGCCTTAACCACTCGGCCACGACTGCCGGTCGCATAGCGTGGTCCCGACAAGTGCAACTGCTCCTTTACATGCAATCTGACGGCAGAACGCGACATGGCCTCACTCGTTTCTGTAGTGCTTTCGTTGCCAGCACATTAGCCGTTACGACAGTGTATTAGTTTTCGCCTGGACGGGGGCTTGAACACGGGACCTTTGGTTGAAGGTCTAGCGCTCTACCGACTGAGCTATCCGCTCCCTCGGCCGAGCGTTGTAGTACATGGTGCATGGCGTGCGAGTGACTCGCGTGTCGTAATTGCTGGCTTATGGCTCCAATGGCGACTTCACCGACTTCCCACTGACGCACCGCTGACGCTAGTTTTGTGTCGTCTTAAACGATGGACATACTTACAAGCAGCTGCGAGATCTTAAGAAAAGAAACGCTGCACCACTGCTTTTGCCGCACTCGAATGAATCGAATTGCGACTCATAGAAAGAAATGAATGCTCGCTCTGTCCTACACTTTCAAGCACATCTGCGTACTCACGAACACGGCGACGGCGCGACAAAAGGACGGGGGCGCGTTCGTGGGCGTGCGACTGATTTCTGCAGTACTAGCGTCCGTGCGAGGTGAACCGATAGGCACAACAGACAGCGGCCGTCGCGAAACAGTATTCTTAAACATAAATTTCCGTCTTGTTGAGAATGGTGTCACTGGTTTGGATCCGCATTCACCCACGCATGTCACATGTGTGCGAAAATTTCTGCTCGTTTTAATGCAAAATCGCACGCAGCCGGTAGGATTCGAACCTACGCTCCCAGGAGGAATGTGATTTCGAGTCAGACGCCTTAACCACTCGGCCACGACTGCCAGTAGCGCAAGACCCTAGCGACACATGCAACTGCTACCGTTTAAAGCACTGCAGTGCCAGGAAACGGCGTAGCTGCGTTCTTTTCCGTAGTGCTTACACCGCTACTAGACGTGCGGCTACCAAAGTATTAAAATTTCCGCCCGAACAGGGACTTGAACCCTGGACCCTTAGGTTAAAAGCCTAATGCTCTACCGACTGAGCTATCCGGGCTCACATTGCGTGAGCACCCCTCCCACTACGTATACTGACACATTGCCTCATGTCCTTTACTGTTGGGTAATCGTTGCGTGGAGCTGTTACTATTTAAACGTCGTCTGACTGCTGTCTATAAACTCATTGCGCTAGGCTCGTAACAGACTATCGAAGAAAGCTGACACACGATGTAAAGTCAAATTGCAGCAGTTTGTACGTCTCATATGCTACAGCGGAGGAGCTACGTGTATTGTCGACGCTCACTGGACAACTGTAAAATTCACAAGCGTCTCGAACGCAGGGCTTCCCATGTATTCGCTCATTTCACGGTTCCGTTGGAGATGTTCTTCACCTCTTGACACAAAAAAGAAACGCAGTCGGTAGGACTCGAACCTACGCTCCCAGAGGGAATCTGATTTCTAGTCAGACGCCTTAACCACTCGGCCACGACTGCCGGTCGCATAGCGTGGTCCCGACAAGTGCAACTGCTCCTTTACATGCAATCTGACGGCAGAACGCGACATGGCCTCACTCGTTTCTGTAGTGCTTTCGTTGCCAGCACATTAGCCGTTACGACAGTGTATTAGTTTTCGCCTGGACGGGGGCTTGAACACGGGACCTTTGGTTGAAGGTCTAGCGCTCTACCGACTGAGCTATCCGCTCCCCCGGCCGAGCGTTGTAGTACATGGTGCATGGCGTGCGAGTGACTCGCGTGTCGTAATTGCTGGCTTATGGCTCCAATGGCGACTTCACCGACTTCCCACTGACGCACCGCTGACGCTAGTTTTGTGTCGTCTTAAACGATGGACATACTTACAAGCAGCTGCGAGATCTTAAGAAAAGAAACGCTGCACCACTGCTTTTGCCGCACTCGAATGAATCGAATTGCGACTCATAGAAAGAAATGAATGCTCGCTCTGTCCTACACTTTCAAGCACATCTGCGTACTCACGAACACGGCGACGGCGCGACAAAAGGACGGGGGCGCGTTCGTGGGCGTGCGACTGATTTCTGCAGTACTAGCGTCCGTGCGAGGTGAACCGATAGGCACAACAGACAGCGGCCGTCGCGAAACAGTATTCTTAAACATAAATTTCCGTCTTGTTGAGAATGGTGTCACTGGTTTGGATCCGCATTCACCCACGCATGTCACATGTGTGCGAAAATTTCTGCTCGTTTTAATGCAAAATCGCACGCAGCCGGTAGGATTCGAACCTACGCTCCCAGGAGGAATGTGATTTCGAGTCAGACGCCTTAACCACTCGGCCACGACTGCCAGTAGCGCAAGACCCTAGCGACACATGCAACTGCTACCGTTTAAAGCACTGCAGTGCCAGGAAACGGCGTAGCTGCGTTCTTTTCCGTAGTGCTTACACCGCTACTAGACGTGCGGCTACCAAAGTATTAAAATTTCCGCCCGAACAGGGACTTGAACCCTGGACCCTTAGGTTAAAAGCCTAATGCTCTACCGACTGAGCTATCCGGGCTCACATTGCGTGAGCACCCCTCCCACTACGTATACTGACACATTGCCTCATGTCCTTTACTGTTGGGTAATCGTTGCGTGGAGCTGTTACTATTTAAACGTCGTCTGACTGCTGTCTATAAACTCATTGCGCTAGGCTCGTAACAGACTATCGAAGAAAGCTGACACACGATGTAAAGTCAAATTGCAGCAGTTTGTACGTCTCATATGCTACAGCGGAGGAGCTACGTGTATTGTCGACGCTCACTGGACAACTGTAAAATTCACAAGCGTCTCGAACGCAGGGCTTCCCATGTATTCGCTCATTTCACGGTTCCGTTGGAGATGTTCTTCACCTCTTGACACAAAAAAGAAACGCAGTCGGTAGGACTCGAACCTACGCTCCCAGAGGGAATCTGATTTCTAGTCAGACGCCTTAACCACTCGGCCACGACTGCCGGTCGCATAGCGTGGTCCCGACAAGTGCAACTGCTCCTTTACATGCAATCTGACGGCAGAACGCGACATGGCCTCACTCGTTTCTGTAGTGCTTTCGTTGCCAGCACATTAGCCGTTACGACAGTGTATTAGTTTTCGCCTGGACGGGGGCTTGAACACGGGACCTTTGGTTGAAGGTCTAGCGCTCTACCGACTGAGCTATCCGCTCCCTCGGCCGAGCGTTGTAGTACATGGTGCATGGCGTGCGAGTGACTCGCGTGTCGTAATTGCTGGCTTATGGCTCCAATGGCGACTTCACCGACTTCCCACTGACGCACCGCTGACGCTAGTTTTGTGTCGTCTTAAACGATGGACATACTTACAAGCAGCTGCGAGATCTTAAGAAAAGAAACGCTGCACCACTGCTTTTGCCGCACTCGAATGAATCGAATTGCGACTCATAGAAAGAAATGAATGCTCGCTCTGTCCTACACTTTCAAGCACATCTGCGTACTCACGAACACGGCGACGGCGCGACAAAAGGACGGGGGCGCGTTCGTGGGCGTGCGACTGATTTCTGCAGTACTAGCGTCCGTGCGAGGTGAACCGATAGGCACAACAGACAGCGGCCGTCGCGAAACAGTATTCTTAAACATAAATTTCCGTCTTGTTGAGAATGGTGTCACTGGTTTGGATCCGCATTCACCCACGCATGTCACATGTGTGCGAAAATTTCTGCTCGTTTTAATGCAAAATCGCACGCAGCCGGTAGGATTCGAACCTACGCTCCCAGGGGGAATCTGATTTCGAGTCAGACGCCTTAACCACTCGGCCACGACTGCCAGTAGCGCAAGACCCTAGCGACACATGCAACTGCTACCGTTTAAAGCACTGCAGTGCCAGGAAACGGCGTAGCTGCGTTCTTTTCCGTAGTGCTTACACCGCTACTAGACGTGCGGCTACCAAAGTATTAAAATTTCCGCCCGAACAGGGACTTGAACCCTGGACCCTTAGGTTAAAAGCCTAATGCTCTACCGACTGAGCTATCCGGGCTCACATTACGTGAGCACCCCTCCCACTACGTATACTGACACATTGCCTCATGTCCTTTACTGTTGGGTAATCGTTGCGTGGAGCTGTTACTATTTAAACGTCGTCTGACTGCTGTCTATAAACTCATTGCGCTAGGCTCGTAACAGACTATCGAAGAAAGCTGACACACGATGTAAAGTCAAATTGCAGCAGTTTGTACGTCTCATATGCTACAGCGGAGGAGCTACGTGTATTGTCGACGCTCACTGGACAACTGTAAAATTCACAAGCGTCTCGAACGCAGGGCTTCCCATGTATTCGCTCATTTCACGGTTCCGTTGGAGATGTTCTTCACCTCTTGCCACAAAAAAGAAACGCAGTCGGTAGGACTCGAACCTACGCTCCCAGAGGGAATCTGATTTCTAGTCAGACGCCTTAACCACTCGGCCACGACTGCCGGTCGCATAGCGTGGTCCCGACAAGTGCAACTGCTCCTTTACATGCAATCTGACGGCAGAACGCGACATGGCCTCACTCGTTTCTGTAGTGCTTTCGTTGCCAGCACATTAGCCGTTACGACAGTGTATTAGTTTTCGCCTGGACGGGGGCTTGAACACGGGACCTTTGGTTGAAGGTCTAGCGCTCTACCGACTGAGCTATCCGCTCCCTCGGCCGAGCGTTGTAGTACATGGTGCATGGCGTGCGAGTGACTCGCGTGTCGTAATTGCTGGCTTATGGCTCCAATGGCGACTTCACCGACTTCCCACTGACGCACCGCTGACGCTAGTTTTGTGTCGTCTTAAACGATGGACATACTTACAAGCAGCTGCGAGATCTTAAGAAAAGAAACGCTGCACCACTGCTTTTGCCGCACTCGAATGAATCGAATTGCGACTCATAGAAAGAAATGAATGCTCGCTCTGTCCTACACTTTCAAGCACATCTGCGTACTCACGAACACGGCGACGGCGCGACAAAAGGACGGGGGCGCGTTCGTGGGCGTGCGACTGATTTCTGCAGTACTAGCGTCCGTGCGAGGTGAACCGATAGGCACAACAGACAGCGGCCGTCGCGAAACAGTATTCTTAAACATAAATTTCCGTCTTGTTGAGAATGGTGTCACTGGTTTGGATCCGCATTCACCCACGCATGTCACATGTGTGCGAAAATTTCTGCTCGTTTTAATGCAAAATCGCACGCAGCCGGTAGGATTCGAACCTACGCTCCCAGGAGGAATGTGATTTCGAGTCAGACGCCTTAACCACTCGGCCACGACTGCCAGTAGCGCAAGACCCTAGCGACACATGCAACTGCTACCGTTTAAAGCACTGCAGTGCCAGGAAACGGCGTAGCTGCGTTCTTTTCCGTAGTGCTTACACCGCTACTAGACGTGCGGCTACCAAAGTATTAAAATTTCCGCCCGAACAGGGACTTGAACCCTGGACCCTTAGGTTAAAAGCCTAATGCTCTACCGACTGAGCTATCCGGGCTCACATTGCGTGAGCACCCCTCCCACTACGTATACTGACACATTGCCTCATGTCCTTTACTGTTGGGTAATCGTTGCGTGGAGCTGTTACTATTTAAACGTCGTCTGACTGCTGTCTATAAACTCATTGCGCTAGGCTCGTAACAGACTATCGAAGAAAGCTGACACACGATGTAAAGTCAAATTGCAGCAGTTTGTACGTCTCATATGCTACAGCGGAGGAGCTACGTGTATTGTCGACGCTCACTGGACAACTGTAAAATTCACAAGCGTCTCGAACGCAGGGCTTCCCATGTATTCGCTCATTTCACGGTTCCGTTGGAGATGTTCTTCACCTCTTGACACAAAAAAGAAACGCAGTCGGTAGGACTCGAACCTACGCTCCCAGAGGGAATCTGATTTCTAGTCAGACGCCTTAACCACTCGGCCACGACTGCCGGTCGCATAGCGTGGTCCCGACAAGTGCAACTGCTCCTTTACATGCAATCTGACGGCAGAACGCGACATGGCCTCACTCGTTTCTGTAGTGCTTTCGTTGCCAGCACATTAGCCGTTACGACAGTGTATTAGTTTTCGCCTGGACGGGGGCTTGAACACGGGACCTTTGGTTGAAGGTCTAGCGCTCTACCGACTGAGCTATCCGCTCCCCCGGCCGAGCGTTGTAGTACATGGTGCATGGCGTGCGAGTGACTCGCGTGTCGTAATTGCTGGCTTATGGCTCCAATGGCGACTTCACCGACTTCCCACTGACGCACCGCTGACGCTAGTTTTGTGTCGTCTTAAACGATGGACATACTTACAAGCAGCTGCGAGATCTTAAGAAAAGAAACGCTGCACCACTGCTTTTGCCGCACTCGAATGAATCGAATTGCGACTCATAGAAAGAAATGAATGCTCGCTCTGTCCTACACTTTCAAGCACATCTGCGTACTCACGAACACGGCGACGGCGCGACAAAAGGACGGGGGCGCGTTCGTGGGCGTGCGACTGATTTCTGCAGTACTAGCGTCCGTGCGAGGTGAACCGATAGGCACAACAGACAGCGGCCGTCGCGAAACAGTATTCTTAAACATAAATTTCCGTCTTGTTGAGAATGGTGTCACTGGTTTGGATCCGCATTCACCCACGCATGTCACATGTGTGCGAAAATTTCTGCTCGTTTTAATGCAAAATCGCACGCAGCCGGTAGGATTCGAACCTACGCTCCCAGGAGGAATGTGATTTCGAGTCAGACGCCTTAACCACTCGGCCACGACTGCCAGTAGCGCAAGACCCTAGCGACACATGCAACTGCTACCGTTTAAAGCACTGCAGTGCCAGGAAACGGCGTAGCTGCGTTCTTTTCCGTAGTGCTTACACCGCTACTAGACGTGCGGCTACCAAAGTATTAAAATTTCCGCCCGAACAGGGACTTGAACCCTGGACCCTTAGGTTAAAAGCCTAATGCTCTACCGACTGAGCTATCCGGGCTCACATTGCGTGAGCACCCCTCCCACTACGTATACTGACACATTGCCTCATGTCCTTTACTGTTGGGTAATCGTTGCGTGGAGCTGTTACTATTTAAACGTCGTCTGACTGCTGTCTATAAACTCATTGCGCTAGGCTCGTAACAGACTATCGAAGAAAGCTGACACACGATGTAAAGTCAAATTGCAGCAGTTTGTACGTCTCATATGCTACAGCGGAGGAGCTACGTGTATTGTCGACGCTCACTGGACAACTGTAAAATTCACAAGCGTCTCGAACGCAGGGCTTCCCATGTATTCGCTCATTTCACGGTTCCGTTGGAGATGTTCTTCACCTCTTGACACAAAAAAGAAACGCAGTCGGTAGGACTCGAACCTACGCTCCCAGAGGGAATCTGATTTCTAGTCAGACGCCTTAACCACTCGGCCACGACTGCCGGTCGCATAGCGTGGTCCCGACAAGTGCAACTGCTCCTTTACATGCAATCTGACGGCAGAACGCGACATGGCCTCACTCGTTTCTGTAGTGCTTTCGTTGCCAGCACATTAGCCGTTACGACAGTGTATTAGTTTTCGCCTGGACGGGGGCTTGAACACGGGACCTTTGGTTGAAGGTCTAGCGCTCTACCGACTGAGCTATCCGCTCCCTCGGCCGAGCGTTGTAGTACATGGTGCATGGCGTGCGAGTGACTCGCGTGTCGTAATTGCTGGCTTATGGCTCCAATGGCGACTTCACCGACTTCCCACTGACGCACCGCTGACGCTAGTTTTGTGTCGTCTTAAACGATGGACATACTTACAAGCAGCTGCGAGATCTTAAGAAAAGAAACGCTGCACCACTGCTTTTGCCGCACTCGAATGAATCGAATTGCGACTCATAGAAAGAAATGAATGCTCGCTCTGTCCTACACTTTCAAGCACATCTGCGTACTCACGAACACGGCGACGGCGCGACAAAAGGACGGGGGCGCGTTCGTGGGCGTGCGACTGATTTCTGCAGTACTAGCGTCCGTGCGAGGTGAACCGATAGGCACAACAGACAGCGGCCGTCGCGAAACAGTATTCTTAAACATAAATTTCCGTCTTGTTGAGAATGGTGTCACTGGTTTGGATCCGCATTCACCCACGCATGTCACATGTGTGCGAAAATTTCTGCTCGTTTTAATGCAAAATCGCACGCAGCCGGTAGGATTCGAACCTACGCTCCCAGGGGGAATCTGATTTCGAGTCAGACGCCTTAACCACTCGGCCACGACTGCCAGTAGCGCAAGACCCTAGCGACACATGCAACTGCTACCGTTTAAAGCACTGCAGTGCCAGGAAACGGCGTAGCTGCGTTCTTTTCCGTAGTGCTTACACCGCTACTAGACGTGCGGCTACCAAAGTATTAAAATTTCCGCCCGAACAGGGACTTGAACCCTGGACCCTTAGGTTAAAAGCCTAATGCTCTACCGACTGAGCTATCCGGGCTCACATTACGTGAGCACCCCTCCCACTACGTATACTGACACATTGCCTCATGTCCTTTACTGTTGGGTAATCGTTGCGTGGAGCTGTTACTATTTAAACGTCGTCTGACTGCTGTCTATAAACTCATTGCGCTAGGCTCGTAACAGACTATCGAAGAAAGCTGACACACGATGTAAAGTCAAATTGCAGCAGTTTGTACGTCTCATATGCTACAGCGGAGGAGCTACGTGTATTGTCGACGCTCACTGGACAACTGTAAAATTCACAAGCGTCTCGAACGCAGGGCTTCCCATGTATTCGCTCATTTCACGGTTCCGTTGGAGATGTTCTTCACCTCTTGACACAAAAAAGAAACGCAGTCGGTAGGACTCGAACCTACGCTCCCAGAGGGAATCTGATTTCTAGTCAGACGCCTTAACCACTCGGCCACGACTGCCGGTCGCATAGCGGTGTCCCGACAAGTGCAACTGCTCCTTTACATGCAATCTGACGGCAGAACGCGACATGGCCTCACTCGTTTCTGTAGTGCTTTCGTTGCCAGCACATTAGCCGTTACGACAGTGTATTAGTTTTCGCCTGGACGGGGGCTTGAACACGGGACCTTTGGTTGAAGGTCTAGCGCTCTACCGACTGAGCTATCCGCTCCCTCGGCCGAGCGTTGTAGTACATGGTGCATGGCGTGCGAGTGACTCGCGTGTCGTAATTGCTGGCTTATGGCTCCAATGGCGACTTCACCGACTTCCCACTGACGCACCGCTGACGCTAGTTTTGTGTCGTCTTAAACGATGGACATACTTACAAGCAGCTGCGAGATCTTAAGAAAAGAAACGCTGCACCACTGCTTTTGCCGCACTCGAATGAATCGAATTGCGACTCATAGAAAGAAATGAATGCTCGCTCTGTCCTACACTTTCAAGCACATCTGCGTACTCACGAACACGGCGACGGCGCGACAAAAGGACGGGGGCGCGTTCGTGGGCGTGCGACTGATTTCTGCAGTACTAGCGTCCGTGCGAGGTGAACCGATAGGCACAACAGACAGCGGCCGTCGCGAAACAGTATTCTTAAACATAAATTTCCGTCTTGTTGAGAATGGTGTCACTGGTTTGGATCCGCATTCACCCACGCATGTCACATGTGTGCGAAAATTTCTGCTCGTTTTAATGCAAAATCGCACGCAGCCGGTAGGATTCGAACCTACGCTCCCAGGAGGAATGTGATTTCGAGTCAGACGCCTTAACCACTCGGCCACGACTGCCAGTAGCGCAAGACCCTAGCGACACATGCAACTGCTACCGTTTAAAGCACTGCAGTGCCAGGAAACGGCGTAGCTGCGTTCTTTTCCGTAGTGCTTACACCGCTACTAGACGTGCGGCTACCAAAGTATTAAAATTTCCGCCCGAACAGGGACTTGAACCCTGGACCCTTAGGTTAAAAGCCTAATGCTCTACCGACTGAGCTATCCGGGCTCACATTGCGTGAGCACCCCTCCCACTACGTATACTGACACATTGCCTCATGTCCTTTACTGTTGGGTAATCGTTGCGTGGAGCTGTTACTATTTAAACGTCGTCTGACTGCTGTCTATAAACTCATTGCGCTAGGCTCGTAACAGACTATCGAAGAAAGCTGACACACGATGTAAAGTCAAATTGCAGCAGTTTGTACGTCTCATATGCTACAGCGGAGGAGCTACGTGTATTGTCGACGCTCACTGGACAACTGTAAAATTCACAAGCGTCTCGAACGCAGGGCTTCCCATGTATTCGCTCATTTCACGGTTCCGTTGGAGATGTTCTTCACCTCTTGACACAAAAAAGAAACGCAGTCGGTAGGACTCGAACCTACGCTCCCAGAGGGAATCTGATTTCTAGTCAGACGCCTTAACCACTCGGCCACGACTGCCGGTCGCATAGCGTGGTCCCGACAAGTGCAACTGCTCCTTTACATGCAATCTGACGGCAGAACGCGACATGGCCTCACTCGTTTCTGTAGTGCTTTCGTTGCCAGCACATTAGCCGTTACGACAGTGTATTAGTTTTCGCCTGGACGGGGGCTTGAACACGGGACCTTTGGTTGAAGGTCTAGCGCTCTACCGACTGAGCTATCCGCTCCCTCGGCCGAGCGTTGTAGTACATGGTGCATGGCGTGCGAGTGACTCGCGTGTCGTAATTGCTGGCTTATGGCTCCAATGGCGACTTCACCGACTTCCCACTGACGCACCGCTGACGCTAGTTTTGTGTCGTCTTAAACGATGGACATACTTACAAGCAGCTGCGAGATCTTAAGAAAAGAAACGCTGCACCACTGCTTTTGCCGCACTCGAATGAATCGAATTGCGACTCATAGAAAGAAATGAATGCTCGCTCTGTCCTACACTTTCAAGCACATCTGCGTACTCACGAACACGGCGACGGCGCGACAAAAGGACGGGGGCGCGTTCGTGGGCGTGCGACTGATTTCTGCAGTACTAGCGTCCGTGCGAGGTGAACCGATAGGCACAACAGACAGCGGCCGTCGCGAAACAGTATTCTTAAACATAAATTTCCGTCTTGTTGAGAATGGTGTCACTGGTTTGGATCCGCATTCACCCACGCATGTCACATGTGTGCGAAAATTTCTGCTCGTTTTAATGCAAAATCGCACGCAGCCGGTAGGATTCGAACCTACGCTCCCAGGGGGAATCTGATTTCGAGTCAGACGCCTTAACCACTCGGCCACGACTGCCAGTAGCGCAAGACCCTAGCGACACATGCAACTGCTACCGTTTAAAGCACTGCAGTGCCAGGAAACGGCGTAGCTGCGTTCTTTTCCGTAGTGCTTACACCGCTACTAGACGTGCGGCTACCAAAGTATTAAAATTTCCGCCCGAACAGGGACTTGAACCCTGGACCCTTAGGTTAAAAGCCTAATGCTCTACCGACTGAGCTATCCGGGCTCACATTACGTGAGCACCCCTCCCACTACGTATACTGACACATTGCCTCATGTCCTTTACTGTTGGGTAATCGTTGCGTGGAGCTGTTACTATTTAAACGTCGTCTGACTGCTGTCTATAAACTCATTGCGCTAGGCTCGTAACAGACTATCGAAGAAAGCTGACACACGATGTAAAGTCAAATTGCAGCAGTTTGTACGTCTCATATGCTACAGCGGAGGAGCTACGTGTATTGTCGACGCTCACTGGACAACTGTAAAATTCACAAGCGTCTCGAACGCAGGGCTTCCCATGTATTCGCTCATTTCACGGTTCCGTTGGAGATGTTCTTCACCTCTTGACACAAAAAAGAAACGCAGTCGGTAGGACTCGAACCTACGCTCCCAGAGGGAATCTGATTTCTAGTCAGACGCCTTAACCACTCGGCCACGACTGCCGGTCGCATAGCGGTGTCCCGACAAGTGCAACTGCTCCTTTACATGCAATCTGACGGCAGAACGCGACATGGCCTCACTCGTTTCTGTAGTGCTTTCGTTGCCAGCACATTAGCCGTTACGACAGTGTATTAGTTTTCGCCTGGACGGGGGCTTGAACACGGGACCTTTGGTTGAAGGTCTAGCGCTCTACCGACTGAGCTATCCGCTCCCTCGGCCGAGCGTTGTAGTACATGGTGCATGGCGTGCGAGTGACTCGCGTGTCGTAATTGCTGGCTTATGGCTCCAATGGCGACTTCACCGACTTCCCACTGACGCACCGCTGACGCTAGTTTTGTGTCGTCTTAAACGATGGACATACTTACAAGCAGCTGCGAGATCTTAAGAAAAGAAACGCTGCACCACTGCTTTTGCCGCACTCGAATGAATCGAATTGCGACTCATAGAAAGAAATGAATGCTCGCTCTGTCCTACACTTTCAAGCACATCTGCGTACTCACGAACACGGCGACGGCGCGACAAAAGGACGGGGGCGCGTTCGTGGGCGTGCGACTGATTTCTGCAGTACTAGCGTCCGTGCGAGGTGAACCGATAGGCACAACAGACAGCGGCCGTCGCGAAACAGTATTCTTAAACATAAATTTCCGTCTTGTTGAGAATGGTGTCACTGGTTTGGATCCGCATTCACCCACGCATGTCACATGTGTGCGAAAATTTCTGCTCGTTTTAATGCAAAATCGCACGCAGCCGGTAGGATTCGAACCTACGCTCCCAGGAGGAATGTGATTTCGAGTCAGACGCCTTAACCACTCGGCCACGACTGCCAGTAGCGCAAGACCCTAGCGACACATGCAACTGCTACCGTTTAAAGCACTGCAGTGCCAGGAAACGGCGTAGCTGCGTTCTTTTCCGTAGTGCTTACACCGCTACTAGACGTGCGGCTACCAAAGTATTAAAATTTCCGCCCGAACAGGGACTTGAACCCTGGACCCTTAGGTTAAAAGCCTAATGCTCTACCGACTGAGCTATCCGGGCTCACATTGCGTGAGCACCCCTCCCACTACGTATACTGACACATTGCCTCATGTCCTTTACTGTTGGGTAATCGTTGCGTGGAGCTGTTACTATTTAAACGTCGTCTGACTGCTGTCTATAAACTCATTGCGCTAGGCTCGTAACAGACTATCGAAGAAAGCTGACACACGATGTAAAGTCAAATTGCAGCAGTTTGTACGTCTCATATGCTACAGCGGAGGAGCTACGTGTATTGTCGACGCTCACTGGACAACTGTAAAATTCACAAGCGTCTCGAACGCAGGGCTTCCCATGTATTCGCTCATTTCACGGTTCCGTTGGAGATGTTCTTCACCTCTTGACACAAAAAAGAAACGCAGTCGGTAGGACTCGAACCTACGCTCCCAGAGGGAATCTGATTTCTAGTCAGACGCCTTAACCACTCGGCCACGACTGCCGGTCGCATAGCGTGGTCCCGACAAGTGCAACTGCTCCTTTACATGCAATCTGACGGCAGAACGCGACATGGCCTCACTCGTTTCTGTAGTGCTTTCGTTGCCAGCACATTAGCCGTTACGACAGTGTATTAGTTTTCGCCTGGACGGGGGCTTGAACACGGGACCTTTGGTTGAAGGTCTAGCGCTCTACCGACTGAGCTATCCGCTCCCTCGGCCGAGCGTTGTAGTACATGGTGCATGGCGTGCGAGTGACTCGCGTGTCGTAATTGCTGGCTTATGGCTCCAATGGCGACTTCACCGACTTCCCACTGACGCACCGCTGACGCTAGTTTTGTGTCGTCTTAAACGATGGACATACTTACAAGCAGCTGCGAGATCTTAAGAAAAGAAACGCTGCACCACTGCTTTTGCCGCACTCGAATGAATCGAATTGCGACTCATAGAAAGAAATGAATGCTCGCTCTGTCCTACACTTTCAAGCACATCTGCGTACTCACGAACACGGCGACGGCGCGACAAAAGGACGGGGGCGCGTTCGTGGGCGTGCGACTGATTTCTGCAGTACTAGCGTCCGTGCGAGGTGAACCGATAGGCACAACAGACAGCGGCCGTCGCGAAACAGTATTCTTAAACATAAATTTCCGTCTTGTTGAGAATGGTGTCACTGGTTTGGATCCGCATTCACCCACGCATGTCACATGTGTGCGAAAATTTCTGCTCGTTTTAATGCAAAATCGCACGCAGCCGGTAGGATTCGAACCTACGCTCCCAGGGGGAATCTGATTTCGAGTCAGACGCCTTAACCACTCGGCCACGACTGCCAGTAGCGCAAGACCCTAGCGACACATGCAACTGCTACCGTTTAAAGCACTGCAGTGCCAGGAAACGGCGTAGCTGCGTTCTTTTCCGTAGTGCTTACACCGCTACTAGACGTGCGGCTACCAAAGTATTAAAATTTCCGCCCGAACAGGGACTTGAACCCTGGACCCTTAGGTTAAAAGCCTAATGCTCTACCGACTGAGCTATCCGGGCTCACATTACGTGAGCACCCCTCCCACTACGTATACTGACACATTGCCTCATGTCCTTTACTGTTGGGTAATCGTTGCGTGGAGCTGTTACTATTTAAACGTCGTCTGACTGCTGTCTATAAACTCATTGCGCTAGGCTCGTAACAGACTATCGAAGAAAGCTGACACACGATGTAAAGTCAAATTGCAGCAGTTTGTACGTCTCATATGCTACAGCGGAGGAGCTACGTGTATTGTCGACGCTCACTGGACAACTGTAAAATTCACAAGCGTCTCGAACGCAGGGCTTCCCATGTATTCGCTCATTTCACGGTTCCGTTGGAGATGTTCTTCACCTCTTGACACAAAAAAGAAACGCAGTCGGTAGGACTCGAACCTACGCTCCCAGAGGGAATCTGATTTCTAGTCAGACGCCTTAACCACTCGGCCACGACTGCCGGTCGCATAGCGGTGTCCCGACAAGTGCAACTGCTCCTTTACATGCAATCTGACGGCAGAACGCGACATGGCCTCACTCGTTTCTGTAGTGCTTTCGTTGCCAGCACATTAGCCGTTACGACAGTGTATTAGTTTTCGCCTGGACGGGGGCTTGAACACGGGACCTTTGGTTGAAGGTCTAGCGCTCTACCGACTGAGCTATCCGCTCCCTCGGCCGAGCGTTGTAGTACATGGTGCATGGCGTGCGAGTGACTCGCGTGTCGTAATTGCTGGCTTATGGCTCCAATGGCGACTTCACCGACTTCCCACTGACGCACCGCTGACGCTAGTTTTGTGTCGTCTTAAACGATGGACATACTTACAAGCAGCTGCGAGATCTTAAGAAAAGAAACGCTGCACCACTGCTTTTGCCGCACTCGAATGAATCGAATTGCGACTCATAGAAAGAAATGAATGCTCGCTCTGTCCTACACTTTCAAGCACATCTGCGTACTCACGAACACGGCGACGGCGCGACAAAAGGACGGGGGCGCGTTCGTGGGCGTGCGACTGATTTCTGCAGTACTAGCGTCCGTGCGAGGTGAACCGATAGGCACAACAGACAGCGGCCGTCGCGAAACAGTATTCTTAAACATAAATTTCCGTCTTGTTGAGAATGGTGTCACTGGTTTGGATCCGCATTCACCCACGCATGTCACATGTGTGCGAAAATTTCTGCTCGTTTTAATGCAAAATCGCACGCAGCCGGTAGGATTCGAACCTACGCTCCCAGGAGGAATGTGATTTCGAGTCAGACGCCTTAACCACTCGGCCACGACTGCCAGTAGCGCAAGACCCTAGCGACACATGCAACTGCTACCGTTTAAAGCACTGCAGTGCCAGGAAACGGCGTAGCTGCGTTCTTTTCCGTAGTGCTTACACCGCTACTAGACGTGCGGCTACCAAAGTATTAAAATTTCCGCCCGAACAGGGACTTGAACCCTGGACCCTTAGGTTAAAAGCCTAATGCTCTACCGACTGAGCTATCCGGGCTCACATTGCGTGAGCACCCCTCCCACTACGTATACTGACACATTGCCTCATGTCCTTTACTGTTGGGTAATCGTTGCGTGGAGCTGTTACTATTTAAACGTCGTCTGACTGCTGTCTATAAACTCATTGCGCTAGGCTCGTAACAGACTATCGAAGAAAGCTGACACACGATGTAAAGTCAAATTGCAGCAGTTTGTACGTCTCATATGCTACAGCGGAGGAGCTACGTGTATTGTCGACGCTCACTGGACAACTGTAAAATTCACAAGCGTCTCGAACGCAGGGCTTCCCATGTATTCGCTCATTTCACGGTTCCGTTGGAGATGTTCTTCACCTCTTGACACAAAAAAGAAACGCAGTCGGTAGGACTCGAACCTACGCTCCCAGAGGGAATCTGATTTCTAGTCAGACGCCTTAACCACTCGGCCACGACTGCCGGTCGCATAGCGTGGTCCCGACAAGTGCAACTGCTCCTTTACATGCAATCTGACGGCAGAACGCGACATGGCCTCACTCGTTTCTGTAGTGCTTTCGTTGCCAGCACATTAGCCGTTACGACAGTGTATTAGTTTTCGCCTGGACGGGGGCTTGAACACGGGACCTTTGGTTGAAGGTCTAGCGCTCTACCGACTGAGCTATCCGCTCCCTCAGCCGAGCGTTGTAGTACATGCTGCATGGCGTGCGAGTGACTCGCGTGTCGTAACTGCTGGCTTATGGCTCCAATGGCGACTTCACCGACTTCCCACTGACGCACCGCTGACGCTAGTTTTGTGTCGTCTTAAACGATGGACATACTTACAAGCAGCTGCGAGATCTTAAGAAAAGAAACGCTGCACCACTGCTTTTGCCGCACTCGAATGAATCGAATTGCGACTCATAGAAAGAAATGAATGCTCGCTCTGTCCTACACTTTCAAGCACATCTGCGTACTCACGAACACGGCGACGGCGCGACAAAAGGACGGGGGCGCGTTCGTGGGCGTGCGACTGATTTCTGCAGCACTAGCGTCCGTGCGAGGTGAACCGATAGGCACAACAGACAGCGGCCGTCGCGAAACAGTATTCTTAAACATAAATTTCCGTCTTGTTGAGAATGGTGTCACTGGTTTGGATCCGCATTCACCCACGCATGTCACATGTGTGCGAAAATTTCTGCTCGTTTTAATGCAAAATCGCACGCAGCCGGTAGGATTCGAACCTACGCTCCCAGGGGGAATCTGATTTCGAGTCAGACGCCTTAACCACTCGGCCACGACTGCCAGTAGCGCAAGACCCTAGCGACACATGCAACTGCTACCGTTTAAAGCACTGCAGTGCCAGGAAACGGCGTAGCTGCGTTCTTTTCCGTAGTGCTTACACCGCTACTAGACGTGCGGCTACCAAAGTATTAAAATTTCCGCCCGAACAGGGACTTGAACCCTGGACCCTTAGGTTAAAAGCCTAATGCTCTACCGACTGAGCTATCCGGGCTCACATTACGTGAGCACCCCTCCCACTACGTATACTGACACATTGCCTCATGTCCTTTACTGTTGGGTAATCGTTGCGTGGAGCTGTTACTATTTAAACGTCGTCTGACTGCTGTCTATAAACTCATTGCGCTAGGCTCGTAACAGACTATCGAAGAAAGCTGACACACGATGTAAAGTCAAATTGCAGCAGTTTGTACGTCTCATATGCTACAGCGGAGGAGCTACGTGTATTGTCGACGCTCACTGGACAACTGTAAAATTCACAAGCGTCTCGAACGCAGGGCTTCCCATGTATTCGCTCATTTCACGGTTCCGTTGGAGATGTTCTTCACCTCTTGACACAAAAAAGAAACGCAGTCGGTAGGACTCGAACCTACGCTCCCAGAGGGAATCTGATTTCTAGTCAGACGCCTTAACCACTCGGCCACGACTGCCGGTCGCATAGCGGTGTCCCGACAAGTGCAACTGCTCCTTTACATGCAATCTGACGGCAGAACGCGACATGGCCTCACTCGTTTCTGTAGTGCTTTCGTTGCCAGCACATTAGCCGTTACGACAGTGTATTAGTTTTCGCCTGGACGGGGGCTTGAACACGGGACCTTTGGTTGAAGGTCTAGCGCTCTACCGACTGAGCTATCCGCTCCCTCGGCCGAGCGTTGTAGTACATGGTGCATGGCGTGCGAGTGACTCGCGTGTCGTAATTGCTGGCTTATGGCTCCAATGGCGACTTCACCGACTTCCCACTGACGCACCGCTGACGCTAGTTTTGTGTCGTCTTAAACGATGGACATACTTACAAGCAGCTGCGAGATCTTAAGAAAAGAAACGCTGCACCACTGCTTTTGCCGCACTCGAATGAATCGAATTGCGACTCATAGAAAGAAATGAATGCTCGCTCTGTCCTACACTTTCAAGCACATCTGCGTACTCACGAACACGGCGACGGCGCGACAAAAGGACGGGGGCGCGTTCGTGGGCGTGCGACTGATTTCTGCAGTACTAGCGTCCGTGCGAGGTGAACCGATAGGCACAACAGACAGCGGCCGTCGCGAAACAGTATTCTTAAACATAAATTTCCGTCTTGTTGAGAATGGTGTCACTGGTTTGGATCCGCATTCACCCACGCATGTCACATGTGTGCGAAAATTTCTGCTCGTTTTAATGCAAAATCGCACGCAGCCGGTAGGATTCGAACCTACGCTCCCAGGAGGAATGTGATTTCGAGTCAGACGCCTTAACCACTCGGCCACGACTGCCAGTAGCGCAAGACCCTAGCGACACATGCAACTGCTACCGTTTAAAGCACTGCAGTGCCAGGAAACGGCGTAGCTGCGTTCTTTTCCGTAGTGCTTACACCGCTACTAGACGTGCGGCTACCAAAGTATTAAAATTTCCGCCCGAACAGGGACTTGAACCCTGGACCCTTAGGTTAAAAGCCTAATGCTCTACCGACTGAGCTATCCGGGCTCACATTGCGTGAGCACCCCTCCCACTACGTATACTGACACATTGCCTCATGTCCTTTACTGTTGGGTAATCGTTGCGTGGAGCTGTTACTATTTAAACGTCGTCTGACTGCTGTCTATAAACTCATTGCGCTAGGCTCGTAACAGACTATCGAAGAAAGCTGACACACGATGTAAAGTCAAATTGCAGCAGTTTGTACGTCTCATATGCTACAGCGGAGGAGCTACGTGTATTGTCGACGCTCACTGGACAACTGTAAAATTCACAAGCGTCTCGAACGCAGGGCTTCCCATGTATTCGCTCATTTCACGGTTCCGTTGGAGATGTTCTTCACCTCTTGACACAAAAAAGAAACGCAGTCGGTAGGACTCGAACCTACGCTCCCAGAGGGAATCTGATTTCTAGTCAGACGCCTTAACCACTCGGCCACGACTGCCGGTCGCATAGCGTGGTCCCGACAAGTGCAACTGCTCCTTTACATGCAATCTGACGGCAGAACGCGACATGGCCTCACTCGTTTCTGTAGTGCTTTCGTTGCCAGCACATTAGCCGTTACGACAGTGTATTAGTTTTCGCCTGGACGGGGGCTTGAACACGGGACCTTTGGTTGAAGGTCTAGCGCTCTACCGACTGAGCTATCCGCTCCCTCAGCCGAGCGTTGTAGTACATGCTGCATGGCGTGCGAGTGACTCGCGTGTCGTAACTGCTGGCTTATGGCTCCAATGGCGACTTCACCGACTTCCCACTGACGCACCGCTGACGCTAGTTTTGTGTCGTCTTAAACGATGGACATACTTACAAGCAGCTGCGAGATCTTAAGAAAAGAAACGCTGCACCACTGCTTTTGCCGCACTCGAATGAATCGAATTGCGACTCATAGAAAGAAATGAATGCTCGCTCTGTCCTACACTTTCAAGCACATCTGCGTACTCACGAACACGGCGACGGCGCGACAAAAGGACGGGGGCGCGTTCGTGGGCGTGCGACTGATTTCTGCAGCACTAGCGTCCGTGCGAGGTGAACCGATAGGCACAACAGACAGCGGCCGTCGCGAAACAGTATTCTTAAACATAAATTTCCGTCTTGTTGAGAATGGTGTCACTGGTTTGGATCCGCATTCACCCACGCATGTCACATGTGTGCGAAAATTTCTGCTCGTTTTAATGCAAAATCGCACGCAGCCGGTAGGATTCGAACCTACGCTCCCAGGGGGAATCTGATTTCGAGTCAGACGCCTTAACCACTCGGCCACGACTGCCAGTAGCGCAAGACCCTAGCGACACATGCAACTGCTACCGTTTAAAGCACTGCAGTGCCAAGAAACGGCGTAGCTGCGTTCTTTTCCGTAGTGCTTACACCGCTACTAGACGTGCGGCTACCAAAGTATTAAAATTTCCGCCCGAACAGGGACTTGAACCCTGGACCCTTAGGTTAAAAGCCTAATGCTCTACCGACTGAGCTATCCGGGCTCACATTACGTGAGCACCCCTCCCACTACGTATACTGACACATTGCCTCATGTCCTTTACTGTTGGGTAATCGTTGCGTGGAGCTGTTACTATTTAAACGTCGTCTGACTGCTGTCTATAAACTCATTGCGCTAGGCTCGTAACAGACTATCGAAGAAAGCTGACACACGATGTAAAGTCAAATTGCAGCAGTTTGTACGTCTCATATGCTACAGCGGAGGAGCTACGTGTTTTGTCGACGCTCACTGGACAACTGTAAAATTCACAAGCGTCTCGAACGCAGGGCTTCCCATGTATTCGCTCATTTCACGGTTCCGTTGGAGATGTTCTTCACCTCTTGACACAAAAAAGAAACGCAGTCGGTAGGACTCGAACCTACGCTCCCAGAGGGAATCTGATTTCTAGTCAGACGCCTTAACCACTCGGCCACGACTGCCGGTCGCATAGCGGTGTCCCGACAAGTGCAACTGCTCCTTTACATGCAATCTGACGGCAGAACGCGACATGGCCTCACTCGTTTCTGTAGTGCTTTCGTTGCCAGCACATTAGCCGTTACGACAGTGTATTAGTTTTCGCCTGGACGGGGGCTTGAACACGGGACCTTTGGTTGAAGGTCTAGCGCTCTACCGACTGAGCTATCCGCTCCCTCAGCCGAGCGTTGTAGTACATGCTGCATGGCGTGCGAGTGACTCGCGTGTCGTAACTGCTGGCTTATGGCTCCAATGGCGACTTCACCGACTTCCCACTGACGCACCGCTGACGCTAGTTTTGTGTCGTCTTAAACGATGGACATACTTACAAGCAGCTGCGAGATCTTAAGAAAAGAAACGCTGCACCACTGCTTTTGCCGCACTCGAATGAATCGAATTGCGACTCATAGAAAGAAATGAATGCTCGCTCTGTCCTACACTTTCAAGCACATCTGCGTACTCACGAACACGGCGACGGCGCGACAAAAGGACGGGGGCGCGTTCGTGGGCGTGCGACTGATTTCTGCAGCACTAGCGTCCGTGCGAGGTGAACCGATAGGCACAACAGACAGCGGCCGTCGCGAAACAGTATTCTTAAACATAAATTTCCGTCTTGTTGAGAATGGTGTCACTGGTTTGGATCCGCATTCACCCACGCATGTCACATGTGTGCGAAAATTTCTGCTCGTTTTAATGCAAAATCGCACGCAGCCGGTAGGATTCGAACCTACGCTCCCAGGGGGAATCTGATTTCGAGTCAGACGCCTTAACCACTCGGCCACGACTGCCAGTAGCGCAAGACCCTAGCGACACATGCAACTGCTACCGTTTAAAGCACTGCAGTGCCAAGAAACGGCGTAGCTGCGTTCTTTTCCGTAGTGCTTACACCGCTACTAGACGTGCGGCTACCAAAGTATTAAAATTTCCGCCCGAACAGGGACTTGAACCCTGGACCCTTAGGTTAAAAGCCTAATGCTCTACCGACTGAGCTATCCGGGCTCACATTACGTGAGCACCCCTCCCACTACGTATACTGACACATTGCCTCATGTCCTTTACTGTTGGGTAATCGTTGCGTGGAGCTGTTACTATTTAAACGTCGTCTGACTGCTGTCTATAAACTCATTGCGCTAGGCTCGTAACAGACTATCGAAGAAAGCTGACACACGATGTAAAGTCAAATTGCAGCAGTTTGTACGTCTCATATGCTACAGCGGAGGAGCTACGTGTTTTGTCGACGCTCACTGGACAACTGTAAAATTCACAAGCGTCTCGAACGCAGGGCTTCCCATGTATTCGCTCATTTCACGGTTCCGTTGGAGATGTTCTTCACCTCTTGACACAAAAAAGAAACGCAGTCGGTAGGACTCGAACCTACGCTCCCAGAGGGAATCTGATTTCTAGTCAGACGCCTTAACCACTCGGCCACGACTGCCGGTCGCATAGCGGTGTCCCGACAAGTGCAACTGCTCCTTTACATGCAATCTGACGGCAGAACGCGACATGGCCTCACTCGTTTCTGTAGTGCTTTCGTTGCCAGCACATTAGCCGTTACGACAGTGTATTAGTTTTCGCCTGGACGGGGGCTTGAACACGGGACCTTTGGTTGAAGGTCTAGCGCTCTACCGACTGAGCTATCCGCTCCCTCAGCCGAGCGTTGTAGTACATGCTGCATGGCGTGCGAGTGACTCGCGTGTCGTAACTGCTGGCTTATGGCTCCAATGGCGACTTCACCGACTTCCCACTGACGCACCGCTGACGCTAGTTTTGTGTCGTCTTAAACGATGGACATACTTACAAGCAGCTGCGAGATCTTAAGAAAAGAAACGCTGCACCACTGCTTTTGCCGCACTCGAATGAATCGAATTGCGACTCATAGAAGGAAATGAATGCTCGCTCTGTCCTACACTTTCAAGCACATCTGCGTACTCACGAACACGGCGACGGCGCGACAAAAGGACGGGGGCGCGTTCGTGGGCGTGCGACTGATTTCTGCAGCACTAGCGTCCGTGCGAGGTGAACCGATAGGCACAACAGACAGCGGCCGTCGCGAAACAGTATTCTTAAACATAAATTTCCGTCTTGTTGAGAATGGTGTCACTGGTTTGGATCCGCATTCACCCACGCATGTCACATGTGTGCGAAAATTTCTGCTCGTTTTAATGCAAAATCGCACGCAGCCGGTAGGATTCGAACCTACGCTCCCAGGGGGAATCTGATTTCGAGTCAGACGCCTTAACCACTCGGCCACGACTGCCAGTAGCGCAAGACCCTAGCGACACATGCAACTGCTACCGTTTAAAGCACTGCAGTGCCAAGAAACGGCGTAGCTGCGTTCTTTTCCGTAGTGCTTACACCGCTACTAGACGTGCGGCTACCAAAGTATTAAAATTTCCGCCCGAACAGGGACTTGAACCCTGGACCCTTAGGTTAAAAGCCTAATGCTCTACCGACTGAGCTATCCGGGCTCACATTACGTGAGCACCCCTCCCACTACGTATACTGACACATTGCCTCATGTCCTTTACTGTTGGGTAATCGTTGCGTGGAGCTGTTACTATTTAAACGTCGTCTGACTGCTGTCTATAAACTCATTGCGCTAGGCTCGTAACAGATTATCGAAGAAAGCTGACACACGATGTAAAGTCAAATTGCAGCAGTTTGTACGTCTCATATGCTACAGCGGAGGAGCTACGTGTTTTGTCGACGCTCACTGGACAACTGTAAAATTCACAAGCGTCTCGAACGCAGGGCTTCCCATGTATTCGCTCATTTCACGGTTCCGTTGGAGATGTTCTTCACCTCTTGACACAAAAAAGAAACGCAGTCGGTAGGACTCGAACCTACGCTCCCAGAGGGAATCTGATTTCTAGTCAGACGCCTTAACCACTCGGCCACGACTGCCGGTCGCATAGCGGTGTCCCGACAAGTGCAACTGCTCCTTTACATGCAATCTGACGGCAGAACGCGACATGGCCTCACTCGTTTCTGTAGTGCTTTCGTTGCCAGCACATTAGCCGTTACGACAGTGTATTAGTTTTCGCCTGGACGGGGGCTTGAACACGGGACCTTTGGTTGAAGGTCTAGCGCTCTACCGACTGAGCTATCCGCTCCCTCAGCCGAGCGTTGTAGTACATGCTGCATGGCGTGCGAGTGACTCGCGTGTCGTAACTGCTGGCTTATGGCTCCAATGGCGACTTCACCGACTTCCCACTGACGCACCGCTGACGCTAGTTTTGTGTCGTCTTAAACGATGGACATACTTACAAGCAGCTGCGAGATCTTAAGAAAAGAAACGCTGCACCACTGCTTTTGCCGCACTCGAATGAATCGAATTGCGACTCATAGAAAGAAATGAATGCTCGCTCTGTCCTACACTTTCAAGCACATCTGCGTACTCACGAACACGGCGACGGCGCGACAAAAGGACGGGGGCGTGTTCGTGGGCGTGCGACTGATTTCTGCAGTACTAGCGTCCGTGCGAGGTGAACCGATAGGCACAACAGACAGCGGCCGTCGCGAAACAGTATTCTTAAACATAAATTTCCGTCTTGTTGAGAATGGTGTCACTGGTTTGGATCCGCATTCACCCACGCATGTCACATGTGTGCGAAAATTTCTGCTCGTTTTAATGCAAAATCGCACGCAGCCGGTAGGATTCGAACCTACGCTCCCAGGAGGAATGTGATTTCGAGTCAGACGCCTTAACCACTCGGCCACGACTGCCAGTAGCGCAAGACCCTAGCGACACATGCAACTGCTACCGTTTAAAGCACTGCAGTGCCAGGAAACGGCGTAGCTGCGTTCTTTTCCGTAGTGCTTACACCGCTACTAGACGTGCGGCTACCAAAGTATTAAAATTTCCGCCCGAACAGGGACTTGAACCCTGGACCCTTAGGTTAAAAGCCTAATGCTCTACCGACTGAGCTATCCGGGCTCACATTGCGTGAGCACCCCTCCCACTACGTATACTGACACATTGCCTCATGTCCTTTACTGTTGGGTAATCGTTGCGTGGAGCTGTTACTATTTAAACGTCGTCTGACTGCTGTCTATAAACTCATTGCGCTAGGCTCGTAACAGACTATCGAAGAAAGCTGACACACGATGTAAAGTCAAATTGCAGCAGTTTGTACGTCTCATATGCTACAGCGGAGGAGCTACGTGTATTGTCGACGCTCACTGGACAACTGTAAAATTCACAAGCGTCTCGAACGCAGGGCTTCCCATGTATTCGCTCATTTCACGGTTCCGTTGGAGATGTTCTTCACCTCTTGACACAAAAAAGAAACGCAGTCGGTAGGACTCGAACCTACGCTCCCAGAGGGAATCTGATTTCTAGTCAGACGCCTTAACCACTCGGCCACGACTGCCGGTCGCATAGCGTGGTCCCGACAAGTGCAACTGCTCCTTTACATGCAATCTGACGGCAGAACGCGACATGGTCTCACTCGTTTCTGTAGTGCTTTCGTTGCCAGCACATTAGCCGTTACGACAGTGTATTAGTTTTCGCCTGGACGGGGGCTTGAACACGGGACCTTTGGTTGAAGGTCTAGCGCTCTACCGACTGAGCTATCCGCTCCCTCAGCCGAGCGTTGTAGTACATGCTGCATGGCGTGCGAGTGACTCGCGTGTCGTAACTGCTGGCTTATGGCTCCAATGGCGACTTCACCGACTTCCCACTGACGCACCGCTGACGCTAGTTTTGTGTCGTCTTAAACGATGGACATACTTACAAGCAGCTGCGAGATCTTAAGAAAAGAAACGCTGCACCACTGCTTTTGCCGCACTCGAATGAATCGAATTGCGACTCATAGAAAGAAATGAATGCTCGCTCTGTCCTACACTTTCAAGCACATCTGCGTACTCACGAACACGGCGACGGCGCGACAAAAGGACGGGGGCGCGTTCGTGGGCGTGCGACTGATTTCTGCAGTACTAGCGTCCGTGCGAGGTGAACCGATAGGCACAACAGACAGCGGCCGTCGCGAAACAGTATTCTTAAACATAAATTTCCGTCTTGTTGAGAATGGTGTCACTGGTTTGGATCCGCATTCACCCACGCATGTCACATGTGTGCGAAAATTTCTGCTCGTTTTAATGCAAAATCGCACGCAGCCGGTAGGATTCGAACCTACGCTCCCAGGAGGAATGTGATTTCGAGTCAGACGCCTTAACCACTCGGCCACGACTGCCAGTAGCGCAAGACCCTAGCGACACATGCAACTGCTACCGTTTAAAGCACTGCAGTGCCAGGAAACGGCGTAGCTGCGTTCTTTTCCGTAGTGCTTACACCGCTACTAGACGTGCGGCTACCAAAGTATTAAAATTTCCGCCCGAACAGGGACTTGAACCCTGGACCCTTAGGTTAAAAGCCTAATGCTCTACCGACTGAGCTATCCGGGCTCACATTGCGTGAGCACCCCTCCCACTACGTATACTGACACATTGCCTCATGTCCTTTACTGTTGGGTAATCGTTGCGTGGAGCTGTTACTATTTAAACGTCGTCTGACTGCTGTCTATAAACTCATTGCGCTAGGCTCGTAACAGACTATCGAAGAAAGCTGACACACGATGTAAAGTCAAATTGCAGCAGTTTGTACGTCTCATATGCTACAGCGGAGGAGCTACGTGTATTGTCGACGCTCACTGGACAACTGTAAAATTCACAAGCGTCTCGAACGCAGGGCTTCCCATGTATTCGCTCATTTCACGGTTCCGTTGGAGATGTTCTTCACCTCTTGACACAAAAAAGAAACGCAGTCGGTAGGACTCGAACCTACGCTCCCAGAGGGAATCTGATTTCTAGTCAGACGCCTTAACCACTCGGCCACGACTGCCGGTCGCATAGCGTGGTCCCGACAAGTGCAACTGCTCCTTTACATGCAATCTGACGGCAGAACGCGACATGGTCTCACTCGTTTCTGTAGTGCTTTCGTTGCCAGCACATTAGCCGTTACGACAGTGTATTAGTTTTCGCCTGGACGGGGGCTTGAACACGGGACCTTTGGTTGAAGGTCTAGCGCTCTACCGACTGAGCTATCCGCTCCCTCAGCCGAGCGTTGTAGTACATGCTGCATGGCGTGCGAGTGACTCGCGTGTCGTAACTGCTGGCTTATGGCTCCAATGGCGACTTCACCGACTTCCCACTGACGCACCGCTGACGCTAGTTTTGTGTCGTCTTAAACGATGGACATACTTACAAGCAGCTGCGAGATCTTAAGAAAAGAAACGCTGCACCACTGCTTTTGCCGCACTCGAATGAATCGAATTGCGACTCATAGAAAGAAATGAATGCTCGCTCTGTCCTACACTTTCAAGCACATCTGCGTACTCACGAACACGGCGACGGCGCGACAAAAGGACGGGGGCGCGTTCGTGGGCGTGCGACTGATTTCTGCAGTACTAGCGTCCGTGCGAGGTGAACCGATAGGCACAACAGACAGCGGCCGTCGCGAAACAGTATTCTTAAACATAAATTTCCGTCTTGTTGAGAATGGTGTCACTGGTTTGGATCCGCATTCACCCACGCATGTCACATGTGTGCGAAAATTTCTGCTCGTTTTAATGCAAAATCGCACGCAGCCGGTAGGATTCGAACCTACGCTCCCAGGGGGAATCTGATTTCGAGTCAGACGCCTTAACCACTCGGCCACGACTGCCAGTAGCGCAAGACCCTAGCGACACATGCAACTGCTACCGTTTAAAGCACTGCAGTGCCAGGAAACGGCGTAGCTGCGTTCTTTTCCGTAGTGCTTACACCGCTACTAAACGTGCGGCTACCAAAGTATTAAAATTTCCGCCCGAACAGGGACTTGAACCCTGGACCCTTAGGTTAAAAGCCTAATGCTCTACCGACTGAGCTATCCGGGCTCACATTACGTGAGCACCCCTCCCACTACGTATACTGACACATTGCCTCATGTCCTTTACTGTTGGGTAATCGTTGCGTGGAGCTGTTACTATTTAAACGTCGTCTGACTGCTGTCTATAAACTCATTGCGCTAGGCTCGTAACAGACTATCGAAGAAAGCTGACACACGATGTAAAGTCAAATTGCAGCAGTTTGTACGTCTCATATGCTACAGCGGAGGAGCTACGTGTTTTGTCGACGCTCACTGGACAACTGTAAAATTCGCAAGCGTCTCGAACGCAGGGCTTCCCATGTATTCGCTCATTTCACGGTTCCGTTGGAGATGTTCTTCACCTCTTGACACAAAAAACAAGCGCAGTCGGTAGGACTCGAACCTACGCTCCCAGAGGGAATCTGATTTCTAGTCAGACGCCTTAACCACTCGGCCACGACTGCCGGTCGCATAGCGGTGTCCCGACAAGTGCAACTGCTCCTTTACATGCAATCTGACGGCAGAACGCGACATGGCCTCACTCGTTTCTGTAGTGCTTTCGTTGCCAGCACATTAGCCGTTACGACAGTGTATTAGTTTTCGCCTGGACGGGGGCTTGAACACGGGACCTTTGGTTGAAGGTCTAGCGCTCTACCGACTGAGCTATCCGCTCCCTCAGCCGAGCGTTGTAGTACATGCTGCATGGCGTGCGAGTGACTCGCGTGTCGTAACTGCTGGCTTATGGCTCCAATGGCGACTTCACCGACTTCCCACTGACGCACCGCTGACGCTAGTTTTGTGTCGTCTTAAACGATGGACATACTTACAAGCAGCTGCGAGATCTTAAGAAAAGAAACGCTGCACCACTGCTTTTGCCGCACTCGAATGAATCGAATTGCGACTCATAGAAAGAAATGAATGCTCGCTCTGTCCTACACTTTCAAGCACATCTGCGTACTCACGAACACGGCGACGGCGCGACAAAAGGACGGGGGCGCGTTCGTGGGCGTGCGACTGATTTCTGCAGTACTAGCGTCCGTGCGAGGTGAACCGATAGGCACAACAGACAGCGGCCGTCGCGAAACAGTATTCTTAAACATAAATTTCCGTCTTGTTGAGAATGGTGTCACTGGTTTGGATCCGCATTCACCCACGCATGTCACATGTGTGCGAAAATTTCTGCTCGTTTTAATGCAAAATCGCACGCAGCCGGTAGGATTCGAACCTACGCTCCCAGGAGGAATGTGATTTCGAGTCAGACGCCTTAACCACTCGGCCACGACTGCCAGTAGCGCAAGACCCTAGCGACACATGCAACTGCTACCGTTTAAAGCACTGCAGTGCCAGGAAACGGCGTAGCTGCGTTCTTTTCCGTAGTGCTTACACCGCTACTAGACGTGCGGCTACCAAAGTATTAAAATTTCCGCCCGAACAGGGACTTGAACCCTGGACCCTTAGGTTAAAAGCCTAATGCTCTACCGACTGAGCTATCCGGGCTCACATTGCGTGAGCACCCCTCCCACTACGTATACTGACACATTGCCTCATGTCCTTTACTGTTGGGTAATCGTTGCGTGGAGCTGTTACTATTTAAACGTCGTCTGACTGCTGTCTATAAACTCATTGCGCTAGGCTCGTAACAGACTATCGAAGAAAGCTGACACACGATGTAAAGTCAAATTGCAGCAGTTTGTACGTCTCATATGCTACAGCGGAGGAGCTACGTGTATTGTCGACGCTCACTGGACAACTGTAAAATTCACAAGCGTCTCGAACGCAGGGCTTCCCATGTATTCGCTCATTTCACGGTTCCGTTGGAGATGTTCTTCACCTCTTGACACAAAAAAGAAACGCAGTCGGTAGGACTCGAACCTACGCTCCCAGAGGGAATCTGATTTCTAGTCAGACGCCTTAACCACTCGGCCACGACTGCCGGTCGCATAGCGTGGTCCCGACAAGTGCAACTGCTCCTTTACATGCAATCTGACGGCAGAACGCGACATGGTCTCACTCGTTTCTGTAGTGCTTTCGTTGCCAGCACATTAGCCGTTACGACAGTGTATTAGTTTTCGCCTGGACGGGGGCTTGAACACGGGACCTTTGGTTGAAGGTCTAGCGCTCTACCGACTGAGCTATCCGCTCCCTCAGCCGAGCGTTGTAGTACATGCTGCATGGCGTGCGAGTGACTCGCGTGTCGTAACTGCTGGCTTATGGCTCCAATGGCGACTTCACCGACTTCCCACTGACGCACCGCTGACGCTAGTTTTGTGTCGTCTTAAACGATGGACATACTTACAAGCAGCTGCGAGATCTTAAGAAAAGAAACGCTGCACCACTGCTTTTGCCGCACTCGAATGAATCGAATTGCGACTCATAGAAAGAAATGAATGCTCGCTCTGTCCTACACTTTCAAGCACATCTGCGTACTCACGAACACGGCGACGGCGCGACAAAAGGACGGGGGCGCGTTCGTGGGCGTGCGACTGATTTCTGCAGTACTAGCGTCCGTGCGAGGTGAACCGATAGGCACAACAGACAGCGGCCGTCGCGAAACAGTATTCTTAAACATAAATTTCCGTCTTGTTGAGAATGGTGTCACTGGTTTGGATCCGCATTCACCCACGCATGTCACATGTGTGCGAAAATTTCTGCTCGTTTTAATGCAAAATCGCACGCAGCCGGTAGGATTCGAACCTACGCTCCCAGGGGGAATCTGATTTCGAGTCAGACGCCTTAACCACTCGGCCACGACTGCCAGTAGCGCAAGACCCTAGCGACACATGCAACTGCTACCGTTTAAAGCACTGCAGTGCCAGGAAACGGCGTAGCTGCGTTCTTTTCCGTAGTGCTTACACCGCTACTAAACGTGCGGCTACCAAAGTATTAAAATTTCCGCCCGAACAGGGACTTGAACCCTGGACCCTTAGGTTAAAAGCCTAATGCTCTACCGACTGAGCTATCCGGGCTCACATTACGTGAGCACCCCTCCCACTACGTATACTGACACATTGCCTCATGTCCTTTACTGTTGGGTAATCGTTGCGTGGAGCTGTTACTATTTAAACGTCGTCTGACTGCTGTCTATAAACTCATTGCGCTAGGCTCGTAACAGACTATCGAAGAAAGCTGACACACGATGTAAAGTCAAATTGCAGCAGTTTGTACGTCTCATATGCTACAGCGGAGGAGCTACGTGTTTTGTCGACGCTCACTGGACAACTGTAAAATTCGCAAGCGTCTCGAACGCAGGGCTTCCCATGTATTCGCTCATTTCACGGTTCCGTTGGAGATGTTCTTCACCTCTTGACACAAAAAACAAGCGCAGTCGGTAGGACTCGAACCTACGCTCCCAGAGGGAATCTGATTTCTAGTCAGACGCCTTAACCACTCGGCCACGACTGCCGGTCGCATAGCGGTGTCCCGACAAGTGCAACTGCTCCTTTACATGCAATCTGACGGCAGAACGCGACATGGCCTCACTCGTTTCTGTAGTGCTTTCGTTGCCAGCACATTAGCCGTTACGACAGTGTATTAGTTTTCGCCTGGACGGGGGCTTGAACACGGGACCTTTGGTTGAAGGTCTAGCGCTCTACCGACTGAGCTATCCGCTCCCTCAGCCGAGCGTTGTAGTACATGCTGCATGGCGTGCGAGTGACTCGCGTGTCGTAACTGCTGGCTTATGGCTCCAATGGCGACTTCACCGACTTCCCACTGACGCACCGCTGACGCTAGTTTTGTGTCGTCTTAAACGATGGACATACTTACAAGCAGCTGCGAGATCTTAAGAAAAGAAACGCTGCACCACTGCTTTTGCCGCACTCGAATGAATCGAATTGCGACTCATAGAAAGAAATGAATGCTCGCTCTGTCCTACACTTTCAAGCACATCTGCGTACTCACGAACACGGCGACGGCGCGACAAAAGGACGGGGGCGCGTTCGTGGGCGTGCGACTGATTTCTGCAGTACTAGCGTCCGTGCGAGGTGAACCGATAGGCACAACAGACAGCGGCCGTCGCGAAACAGTATTCTTAAACATAAATTTCCGTCTTGTTGAGAATGGTGTCACTGGTTTGGATCCGCATTCACCCACGCATGTCACATGTGTGCGAAAATTTCTGCTCGTTTTAATGCAAAATCGCACGCAGCCGGTAGGATTCGAACCTACGCTCCCAGGGGGAATCTGATTTCGAGTCAGACGCCTTAACCACTCGGCCACGACTGCCAGTAGCGCAAGACCCTAGCGACACATGCAACTGCTACCGTTTAAAGCACTGCAGTGCCAGGAAACGGCGTAGCTGCGTTCTTTTCCGTAGTGCTTACAGCGCTACTAAACGTGCGGCTACCAAAGTATTAAAATTTCCGCCCGAACAGGGACTTGAACCCTGGACCCTTAGGTTAAAAGCCTAATGCTCTACCGACTGAGCTATCCGGGCTCACATTACGTGAGCACCCCTCCCACTACGTATACTGACACATTGCCTCATGTCCTTTACTGTTGGGTAATCGTTGCGTGGAGCTGTTACTATTTAAACGTCGTCTGACTGCTGTCTATAAACTCATTGCGCTAGGCTCGTAACAGACTATCGAAGAAAGCTGACACACGATGTAAAGTCAAATTGCAGCAGTTTGTACGTCTCATATGCTACAGCGGAGGAGCTACGTGTTTTGTCGACGCTCACTGGACAACTGTAAAATTCGCAAGCGTCTCGAACGCAGGGCTTCCCATGTATTCGCTCATTTCACGGTTCCGTTGGAGATGTTCTTCACCTCTTGACACAAAAAACAAGCGCAGTCGGTAGGACTCGAACCTACGCTCCCAGAGGGAACCTGATTTCTAGTCAGACGCCTTAACCACTCGGCCACGACTGCCGTTAGCGCGGTGTTCTCCCGACAAGTGCAACTGCTCCTTTACATGCAATCTGACGGCAGAACGCGACATGGCCTCACTCGTTTCTGTAGTGCTTTCGTTGCCAGCACATTAGCCGTTACGACAGTGTATTAGTTTTCGCCTGGACGGGGGCTTGAACACGGGACCTTTGGTTGAAGGTCTAGCGCTCTACCGACTGAGCTATCCGCTCCCTCAGCCGAGCGTTGTAGTACATGCTGCATGGCGTGCGAGTGACTCGCGTGTCGTAACTGCTGGCTTATGGCTCCAATGGCGACTTCACCGACTTCCCACTGACGCACCGCTGACGCTAGTTTTGTGTCGTCTTAAACGATGGACATACTTACAAGCAGCTGCGAGATCTTAAGAAAAGAAACGCTGCACCACTGCTTTTGCCGCACTCGAATGAATCGAATTGCGACTCATAGAAAGAAATGAATGCTCGCTCTGTCCTACACTTTCAAGCACATCTGCGTACTCACGAACACGGCGACGGCGCGACAAAAGGACGGGGGCGCGTTCGTGGGCGTGCGACTGATTTCTGCAGTACTAGCGTCCGTGCGAGGTGAACCGATAGGCACAACAGACAGCGGCCGTCGCGAAACAGTATTCTTAAACATAAATTTCCGTCTTGTTGAGAATGGTGTCACTGGTTTGGATCCGCATTCACCCACGCATGTCACATGTGTGCGAAAATTTCTGCTCGTTTTAATGCAAAATCGCACGCAGCCGGTAGGATTCGAACCTACGCTCCCAGGGGGAATCTGATTTCGAGTCAGACGCCTTAACCACTCGGCCACGACTGCCAGTAGCGCAAGACCCTAGCGACACATGCAACTGCTACCGTTTAAAGCACTGCAGTGCCAGGAAACGGCGTAGCTGCGTTCTTTTCCGTAGTGCTTACAGCGCTACTAAACGTGCGGCTACCAAAGTATTAAAATTTCCGCCCGAACAGGGACTTGAACCCTGGACCCTTAGGTTAAAAGCCTAATGCTCTACCGACTGAGCTATCCGGGCTCACATTACGTGAGCACCCCTCCCACTACGTATACTGACACATTGCCTCATGTCCTTTACTGTTGGGTAATCGTTGCGTGGAGCTGTTACTATTTAAACGTCGTCTGACTGCTGTCTATAAACTCATTGCGCTAGGCTCGTAACAGACTATCGAAGAAAGCTGACACACGATGTAAAGTCAAATTGCAGCAGTTTGTACGTCTCATATGCTACAGCGGAGGAGCTACGTGTTTTGTCGACGCTCACTGGACAACTGTAAAATTCGCAAGCGTCTCGAACGCAGGGCTTCCCATGTATTCGCTCATTTCACGGTTCCGTTGGAGATGTTCTTCACCTCTTGACACAAAAAACAAGCGCAGTCGGTAGGACTCGAACCTACGCTCCCAGAGGGAACCTGATTTCTAGTCAGACGCCTTAACCACTCGGCCACGACTGCCGTTAGCGCGGTGTTCTCCCGACAAGTGCAACTGCTCCTTTACATGCAATCTGACGGCAGAACGCGACATGGCCTCACTCGTTTCTGTAGTGCTTTCGTTGCCAGCACATTAGCCGTTACGACAGTGTATTAGTTTTCGCCTGGACGGGGGCTTGAACACGGGACCTTTGGTTGAAGGTCTAGCGCTCTACCGACTGAGCTATCCGCTCCCTCAGCCGAGCGTTGTAGTACATGCTGCATGGCGTGCGAGTGACTCGCGTGTCGTAACTGCTGGCTTATGGCTCCAATGGCGACTTCACCGACTTCCCACTGACGCACCGCTGACGCTAGTTTTGTGTCGTCTTAAACGATGGACATACTTACAAGCAGCTGCGAGATCTTAAGAAAAGAAACGCTGCACCACTGCTTTTGCCGCACTCGAATGAATCGAATTGCGACTCATAGAAAGAAATGAATGCTCGCTCTGTCCTACACTTTCAAGCACATCTGCGTACTCACGAACACGGCGACGGCGCGACAAAAGGACGGGGGCGCGTTCGTGGGCGTGCGACTGATTTCTGCAGTACTAGCGTCCGTGCGAGGTGAACCGATAGGCACAACAGACAGCGGCCGTCGCGAAACAGTATTCTTAAACATAAATTTCCGTCTTGTTGAGAATGGTGTCACTGGTTTGGATCCGCATTCACCCACGCATGTCACATGTGTGCGAAAATTTCTGCTCGTTTTAATGCAAAATCGCACGCAGCCGGTAGGATTCGAACCTACGCTCCCAGGGGGAATCTGATTTCGAGTCAGACGCCTTAACCACTCGGCCACGACTGCCAGTAGCGCAAGACCCTAGCGACACATGCAACTGCTACCGTTTAAAGCACTGCAGTGCCAGGAAACGGCGTAGCTGCGTTCTTTTCCATAGTGCTTACACCGCTACTAAACGTGCGGCTACCAAAGTATTAAAATTTCCGCCCGAACAGGGACTTGAACCCTGGACCCTTAGGTTAAAAGCCTAATGCTCTACCGACTGAGCTATCCGGGCTCACATTACGTGAGCACCCCTCCCACTACGTATACTGACACATTGCCTCATGTCCTTTACTGTTGGGTAATCGTTGCGTGGAGCTGTTACTATTTAAACGTCGTCTGACTGCTGTCTATAAACTCATTGCGCTAGGCTCGTAACAGACTATCGAAGAAAGCTGACACACGATGTAAAGTCAAATTGCAGCAGTTTGTACGTCTCATATGCTACAGCGGAGGAGCTACGTGTTTTGTCGACGCTCACTGGACAACTGTAAAATTCGCAAGCGTCTCGAACGCAGGGCTTCCCATGTATTCGCTCATTTCACGGTTCCGTTGGAGATGTTCTTCACCTCTTGACACAAAAAACAAGCGCAGTCGGTAGGACTCGAACCTACGCTCCCAGAGGGAATCTGATTTCTAGTCAGACGCCTTAACCACTCGGCCACGACTGCCGGTCGCATAGCGGTGTCCCGACAAGTGCAACTGCTCCTTTACATGCAATCTGACGGCAGAACGCGACATGGCCTCACTCGTTTCTGTAGTGCTTTCGTTGCCAGCACATTAGCCGTTACGACAGTGTATTAGTTTTCGCCTGGACGGGGGCTTGAACACGGGACCTTTGGTTGAAGGTCTAGCGCTCTACCGACTGAGCTATCCGCTCCCTCAGCCGAGCGTTGTAGTACATGCTGCATGGCGTGCGAGTGACTCGCGTGTCGTAACTGCTGGCTTATGGCTCCAATGGCGACTTCACCGACTTCCCACTGACGCACCGCTGACGCTAGTTTTGTGTCGTCTTAAACGATGGACATACTTACAAGCAGCTGCGAGATCTTAAGAAAAGAAACGCTGCACCACTGCTTTTGCCGCACTCGAATGAATCGAATTGCGACTCATAGAAAGAAATGAATGCTCGCTCTGTCCTACACTTTCAAGCACATCTGCGTACTCACGAACACGGCGACGGCGCGACAAAAGGACGGGGGCGCGTTCGTGGGCGTGCGACTGATTTCTGCAGTACTAGCGTCCGTGCGAGGTGAACCGATAGGCACAACAGACAGCGGCCGTCGCGAAACAGTATTCTTAAACATAAATTTCCGTCTTGTTGAGAATGGTGTCACTGGTTTGGATCCGCATTCACCCACGCATGTCACATGTGTGCGAAAATTTCTGCTCGTTTTAATGCAAAATCGCACGCAGCCGGTAGGATTCGAACCTACGCTCCCAGGGGGAATCTGATTTCGAGTCAGACGCCTTAACCACTCGGCCACGACTGCCAGTAGCGCAAGACCCTAGCGACACATGCAACTGCTACCGTTTAAAGCACTGCAGTGCCAGGAAACGGCGTAGCTGCGTTCTTTTCCGTAGTGCTTACACCACTACTAAACGTGCGGCTACCAAAGTATTAAAATTTCCGCCCGAACAGGGACTTGAACCCTGGACCCTTAGGTTAAAAGCCTAATGCTCTACCGACTGAGCTATCCGGGCTCACATTACGTGAGCACCCCTCCCACTACGTATACTGACACATTGCCTCATGTCCTTTACTGTTGGGTAATCGTTGCGTGGAGCTGTTACTATTTAAACGTCGTCTGACTGCTGTCTATAAACTCATTGCGCTAGGCTCGTAACAGACTATCGAAGAAAGCTGACACACGATGTAAAGTCAAATTGCAGCAGTTTGTACGTCTCATATGCTACAGCGGAGGAGCTACGTGTTTTGTCGACGCTCACTGGACAACTGTAAAATTCGCAAGCGTCTCGAACGCAGGGCTTCCCATGTATTCGCTCATTTCACGGTTCCGTTGGAGATGTTCTTCACCTCTTGACACAAAAAACAAGCGCAGTCGGTAGGACTCGAACCTACGCTCCCAGAGGGAATCTGATTTCTAGTCAGACGCCTTAACCACTCGGCCACGACTGCCGGTCGCATAGCGGTGTCCCGACAAGTGCAACTGCTCCTTTACATGCAATCTGACGGCAGAACGCGACATGGCCTCACTCGTTTCTGTAGTGCTTTCGTTGCCAGCACATTAGCCGTTACGACAGTGTATTAGTTTTCGCCTGGACGGGGGCTTGAACACGGGACCTTTGGTTGAAGGTCTAGCGCTCTACCGACTGAGCTATCCGCTCCCTCAGCCGAGCGTTGTAGTACATGCTGCATGGCGTGCGAGTGACTCGCGTGTCGTAACTGCTGGCTTATGGCTCCAATGGCGACTTCACCGACTTCCCACTGACGCACCGCTGACGCTAGTTTTGTGTCGTCTTAAACGATGGACATACTTACAAGCAGCTGCGAGATCTTAAGAAAAGAAACGCTGCACCACTGCTTTTGCCGCACTCGAATGAATCGAATTGCGACTCATAGAAAGAAATGAATGCTCGCTCTGTCCTACACTTTCAAGCACATCTGCGTACTCACGAACACGGCGACGGCGCGACAAAAGGACGGGGGCGCGTTCGTGGGCGTGCGACTGATTTCTGCAGTACTAGCGTCCGTGCGAGGTGAACCGATAGGCACAACAGACAGCGGCCGTCGCGAAACAGTATTCTTAAACATAAATTTCCGTCTTGTTGAGAATGGTGTCACTGGTTTGGATCCGCATTCACCCACGCATGTCACATGTGTGCGAAAATTTCTGCTCGTTTTAATGCAAAATCGCACGCAGCCGGTAGGATTCGAACCTACGCTCCCAGGGGGAATCTGATTTCGAGTCAGACGCCTTAACCACTCGGCCACGACTGCCAGTAGCGCAAGACCCTAGCGACACATGCAACTGCTACCGTTTAAAGCACTGCAGTGCCAGGAAACGGCGTAGCTGCGTTCTTTTCCGTAGTGCTTACACCACTACTAAACGTGCGGCTACCAAAGTATTAAAATTTCCGCCCGAACAGGGACTTGAACCCTGGACCCTTAGGTTAAAAGCCTAATGCTCTACCGACTGAGCTATCCGGGCTCACATTACGTGAGCACCCCTCCCACTACGTATACTGACACATTGCCTCATGTCCTTTACTGTTGGGTAATCGTTGCGTGGAGCTGTTACTATTTAAACGTCGTCTGACTGCTGTCTATAAACTCATTGCGCTAGGCTCGTAACAGACTATCGAAGAAAGCTGACACACGATGTAAAGTCAAATTGCAGCAGTTTGTACGTCTCATATGCTACAGCGGAGGAGCTACGTGTTTTGTCGACGCTCACTGGACAACTGTAAAATTCGCAAGCGTCTCGAACGCAGGGCTTCCCATGTATTCGCTCATTTCACGGTTCCGTTGGAGATGTTCTTCACCTCTTGACACAAAAAACAAGCGCAGTCGGTAGGACTCGAACCTACGCTCCCAGAGGGAATCTGATTTCTAGTCAGACGCCTTAACCACTCGGCCACGACTGCCGGTCGCATAGCGGTGTCCCGACAAGTGCAACTGCTCCTTTACATGCAATCTGACGGCAGAACGCGACATGGCCTCACTCGTTTCTGTAGTGCTTTCGTTGCCAGCACATTAGCCGTTACGACAGTGTATTAGTTTTCGCCTGGACGGGGGCTTGAACACGGGACCTTTGGTTGAAGGTCTAGCGCTCTACCGACTGAGCTATCCGCTCCCTCAGCCGAGCGTTGTAGTACATGCTGCATGGCGTGCGAGTGACTCGCGTGTCGTAACTGCTGGCTTATGGCTCCAATGGCGACTTCACCGACTTCCCACTGACGCACCGCTGACGCTAGTTTTGTGTCGTCTTAAACGATGGACATACTTACAAGCAGCTGCGAGATCTTAAGAAAAGAAACGCTGCACCACTGCTTTTGCCGCACTCGAATGAATCGAATTGCGACTCATAGAAAGAAATGAATGCTCGCTCTGTCCTACACTTTCAAGCACATCTGCGTACTCACGAACACGGCGACGGCGCGACAAAAGGACGGGGGCGCGTTCGTGGGCGTGCGACTGATTTCTGCAGTACTAGCGTCCGTGCGAGGTGAACCGATAGGCACAACAGACAGCGGCCGTCGCGAAACAGTATTCTTAAACATAAATTTCCGTCTTGTTGAGAATGGTGTCACTGGTTTGGATCCGCATTCACCCACGCATGTCACATGTGTGCGAAAATTTCTGCTCGTTTTAATGCAAAATCGCACGCAGCCGGTAGGATTCGAACCTACGCTCCCAGGGGGAATCTGATTTCGAGTCAGACGCCTTAACCACTCGGCCACGACTGCCAGTAGCGCAAGACCCTAGCGACACATGCAACTGCTACCGTTTAAAGCACTGCAGTGCCAGGAAACGGCGTAGCTGCGTTCTTTTCCGTAGTGCTTACACCGCTACTAAACGTGCGGCTACCAAAGTATTAAAATTTCCGCCCGAACAGGGACTTGAACCCTGGACCCTTAGGTTAAAAGCCTAATGCTCTACCGACTGAGCTATCCGGGCTCACATTACGTGAGCACCCCTCCCACTACGTATACTGACACATTGCCTCATGTCCTTTACTGTTGGGTAATCGTTGCGTGGAGCTGTTACTATTTAAACGTCGTCTGACTGCTGTCTATAAACTCATTGCGCTAGGCTCGTAACAGACTATCGAAGAAAGCTGACACACGATGTAAAGTCAAATTGCAGCAGTTTGTACGTCTCATATGCTACAGCGGAGGAGCTACGTGTTTTGTCGACGCTCACTGGACAACTGTAAAATTCGCAAGCGTCTCGAACGCAGGGCTTCCCATGTATTCGCTCATTTCACGGTTCCGTTGGAGATGTTCTTCACCTCTTGACACAAAAAACAAGCGCAGTCGGTAGGACTCGAACCTACGCTCCCAGAGGGAATCTGATTTCTAGTCAGACGCCTTAACCACTCGGCCACGACTGCCGGTCGCATAGCGGTGTCCCGACAAGTGCAACTGCTCCTTTACATGCAATCTGACGGCAGAACGCGACATGGCCTCACTCGTTTCTGTAGTGCTTTCGTTGCCAGCACATTAGCCGTTACGACAGTGTATTAGTTTTCGCCTGGACGGGGGCTTGAACACGGGACCTTTGGTTGAAGGTCTAGCGCTCTACCGACTGAGCTATCCGCTCCCTCAGCCGAGCGTTGTAGTACATGCTGCATGGCGTGCGAGTGACTCGCGTGTCGTAACTGCTGGCTTATGGCTCCAATGGCGACTTCACCGACTTCCCACTGACGCACCGCTGACGCTAGTTTTGTGTCGTCTTAAACGATGGACATACTTACAAGCAGCTGCGAGATCTTAAGAAAAGAAACGCTGCACCACTGCTTTTGCCGCACTCGAATGAATCGAATTGCGACTCATAGAAAGAAATGAATGCTCGCTCTGTCCTACACTTTCAAGCACATCTGCGTACTCACGAACACGGCGACGGCGCGACAAAAGGACGGGGGCGCGTTCGTGGGCGTGCGACTGATTTCTGCAGTACTAGCGTCCGTGCGAGGTGAACCGATAGGCACAACAGACAGCGGCCGTCGCGAAACAGTATTCTTAAACATAAATTTCCGTCTTGTTGAGAATGGTGTCACTGGTTTGGATCCGCATTCACCCACGCATGTCACATGTGTGCGAAAATTTCTGCTCGTTTTAATGCAAAATCGCACGCAGCCGGTAGGATTCGAACCTACGCTCCCAGGGGGAATCTGATTTCGAGTCAGACGCCTTAACCACTCGGCCACGACTGCCAGTAGCGCAAGACCCTAGCGACACATGCAACTGCTACCGTTTAAAGCACTGCAGTGCCAGGAAACGGCGTAGCTGCGTTCTTTTCCGTAGTGCTTACACCGCTACTAAACGTGCGGCTACCAAAGTATTAAAATTTCCGCCCGAACAGGGACTTGAACCCTGGACCCTTAGGTTAAAAGCCTAATGCTCTACCGACTGAGCTATCCGGGCTCACATTACGTGAGCACCCCTCCCACTACGTATACTGACACATTGCCTCATGTCCTTTACTGTTGGGTAATCGTTGCGTGGAGCTGTTACTATTTAAACGTCGTCTGACTGCTGTCTATAAACTCATTGCGCTAGGCTCGTAACAGACTATCGAAGAAAGCTGACACACGATGTAAAGTCAAATTGCAGCAGTTTGTACGTCTCATATGCTACAGCGGAGGAGCTACGTGTTTTGTCGACGCTCACTGGACAACTGTAAAATTCGCAAGCGTCTCGAACGCAGGGCTTCCCATGTATTCGCTCATTTCACGGTTCCGTTGGAGATGTTCTTCACCTCTTGACACAAAAAACAAGCGCAGTCGGTAGGACTCGAACCTACGCTCCCAGAGGGAATCTGATTTCTAGTCAGACGCCTTAACCACTCGGCCACGACTGCCGGTCGCATAGCGGTGTCCCGACAAGTGCAACTGCTCCTTTACATGCAATCTGACGGCAGAACGCGACATGGCCTCACTCGTTTCTGTAGTGCTTTCGTTGCCAGCACATTAGCCGTTACGACAGTGTATTAGTTTTCGCCTGGACGGGGGCTTGAACACGGGACCTTTGGTTGAAGGTCTAGCGCTCTACCGACTGAGCTATCCGCTCCCTCAGCCGAGCGTTGTAGTACATGCTGCATGGCGTGCGAGTGACTCGCGTGTCGTAACTGCTGGCTTATGGCTCCAATGGCGACTTCACCGACTTCCCACTGACGCACCGCTGACGCTAGTTTTGTGTCGTCTTAAACGATGGACATACTTACAAGCAGCTGCGAGATCTTAAGAAAAGAAACGCTGCACCACTGCTTTTGCCGCACTCGAATGAATCGAATTGCGACTCATAGAAAGAAATGAATGCTCGCTCTGTCCTACACTTTCAAGCACATCTGCGTACTCACGAACACGGCGACGGCGCGACAAAAGGACGGGGGCGCGTTCGTGGGCGTGCGACTGATTTCTGCAGTACTAGCGTCCGTGCGAGGTGAACCGATAGGCACAACAGACAGCGGCCGTCGCGAAACAGTATTCTTAAACATAAATTTCCGTCTTGTTGAGAATGGTGTCACTGGTTTGGATCCGCATTCACCCACGCATGTCACATGTGTGCGAAAATTTCTGCTCGTTTTAATGCAAAATCGCACGCAGCCGGTAGGATTCGAACCTACGCTCCCAGGGGGAATCTGATTTCGAGTCAGACGCCTTAACCACTCGGCCACGACTGCCAGTAGCGCAAGACCCTAGCGACACATGCAACTGCTACCGTTTAAAGCACTGCAGTGCCAGGAAACGGCGTAGCTGCGTTCTTTTCCGTAGTGCTTACACCACTACTAAACGTGCGGCTACCAAAGTATTAAAATTTCCGCCCGAACAGGGACTTGAACCCTGGACCCTTAGGTTAAAAGCCTAATGCTCCACCGACTGAGCTATCCGGGCTCACATTACGTGAGCACCCCTCCCACTACGTATACTGACACATTGCCTCATGTCCTTTACTGTTGGGTAATCGTTGCGTGGAGCTGTTACTATTTAAACGTCGTCTGACTGCTGTCTATAAACTCATTGCGCTAGGCTCGTAACAGACTATCGAAGAAAGCTGACACACGATGTAAAGTCAAATTGCAGCAGTTTGTACGTCTCATATGCTACAGCGGAGGAGCTACGTGTTTTGTCGACGCTCACTGGACAACTGTAAAATTCGCAAGCGTCTCGAACGCAGGGCTTCCCATGTATTCGCTCATTTCACGGTTCCGTTGGAGATGTTCTTCACCTCTTGACACAAAAAACAAGCGCAGTCGGTAGGACTCGAACCTACGCTCCCAGAGGGAACCTGATTTCTAGTCAGACGCCTTAACCACTCGGCCACGACTGCCGTTAGCGCGGTGTTCTCCCGACAAGTGCAACTGCTCCTTTACATGCAATCTGACGGCAGAACGCGACATGGCCTCACTCGTTTCTGTAGTGCTTTCGTTGCCAGCACATTAGCCGTTACGACAGTGTATTAGTTTTCGCCTGGACGGGGGCTTGAACACGGGACCTTTGGTTGAAGGTCTAGCGCTCTACCGACTGAGCTATCCGCTCCCTCAGCCGAGCGTTGTAGTACATGCTGCATGGCGTGCGAGTGACTCGCGTGTCGTAACTGCTGGCTTATGGCTCCAATGGCGACTTCACCGACTTCCCACTGACGCACCGCTGACGCTAGTTTTGTGTCGTCTTAAACGATGGACATACTTACAAGCAGCTGCGAGATCTTAAGAAAAGAAACGCTGCACCACTGCTTTTGCCGCACTCGAATGAATCGAATTGCGACTCATAGAAAGAAATGAATGCTCGCTCTGTCCTACACTTTCAAGCACATCTGCGTACTCACGAACACGGCGACGGCGCGACAAAAGGACGGGGGCGCGTTCGTGGGCGTGCGACTGATTTCTGCAGTACTAGCGTCCGTGCGAGGTGAACCGATAGGCACAACAGACAGCGGCCGTCGCGAAACAGTATTCTTAAACATAAATTTCCGTCTTGTTGAGAATGGTGTCACTGGTTTGGATCCGCATTCACCCACGCATGTCACATGTGTGCGAAAATTTCTGCTCGTTTTAATGCAAAATCGCACGCAGCCGGTAGGATTCGAACCTACGCTCCCAGGGGGAATCTGATTTCGAGTCAGACGCCTTAACCACTCGGCCACGACTGCCAGTAGCGCAAGACCCTAGCGACACATGCAACTGCTACCGTTTAAAGCACTGCAGTGCCAGGAAACGGCGTAGCTGCGTTCTTTTCCGTAGTGCTTACACCGCTACTAAACGTGCGGCTACCAAAGTATTAAAATTTCCGCCCGAACAGGGACTTGAACCCTGGACCCTTAGGTTAAAAGCCTAATGCTCTACCGACTGAGCTATCCGGGCTCACATTACGTGAGCACCCCTCCCACTACGTATACTGACACATTGCCTCATGTCCTTTACTGTTGGGTAATCGTTGCGTGGAGCTGTTACTATTTAAACGTCGTCTGACTGCTGTCTATAAACTCATTGCGCTAGGCTCGTAACAGACTATCGAAGAAAGCTGACACACGATGTAAAGTCAAATTGCAGCAGTTTGTACGTCTCATATGCTACAGCGGAGGAGCTACGTGTTTTGTCGACGCTCACTGGACAACTGTAAAATTCGCAAGCGTCTCGAACGCAGGGCTTCCCATGTATTCGCTCATTTCACGGTTCCGTTGGAGATGTTCTTCACCTCTTGACACAAAAAACAAGCGCAGTCGGTAGGACTCGAACCTACGCTCCCAGAGGGAATCTGATTTCTAGTCAGACGCCTTAACCACTCGGCCACGACTGCCGGTCGCATAGCGGTGTCCCGACAAGTGCAACTGCTCCTTTACATGCAATCTGACGGCAGAACGCGACATGGCCTCACTCGTTTCTGTAGTGCTTTCGTTGCCAGCACATTAGCCGTTACGACAGTGTATTAGTTTTCGCCTGGACGGGGGCTTGAACACGGGACCTTTGGTTGAAGGTCTAGCGCTCTACCGACTGAGCTATCCGCTCCCTCAGCCGAGCGTTGTAGTACATGCTGCATGGCGTGCGAGTGACTCGCGTGTCGTAACTGCTGGCTTATGGCTCCAATGGCGACTTCACCGACTTCCCACTGACGCACCGCTGACGCTAGTTTTGTGTCGTCTTAAACGATGGACATACTTACAAGCAGCTGCGAGATCTTAAGAAAAGAAACGCTGCACCACTGCTTTTGCCGCACTCGAATGAATCGAATTGCGACTCATAGAAAGAAATGAATGCTCGCTCTGTCCTACACTTTCAAGCACATCTGCGTACTCACGAACACGGCGACGGCGCGACAAAAGGACGGGGGCGCGTTCGTGGGCGTGCGACTGATTTCTGCAGTACTAGCGTCCGTGCGAGGTGAACCGATAGGCACAACAGACAGCGGCCGTCGCGAAACAGTATTCTTAAACATAAATTTCCGTCTTGTTGAGAATGGTGTCACTGGTTTGGATCCGCATTCACCCACGCATGTCACATGTGTGCGAAAATTTCTGCTCGTTTTAATGCAAAATCGCACGCAGCCGGTAGGATTCGAACCTACGCTCCCAGGGGGAATCTGATTTCGAGTCAGACGCCTTAACCACTCGGCCACGACTGCCAGTAGCGCAAGACCCTAGCGACACATGCAACTGCTACCGTTTAAAGCACTGCAGTGCCAGGAAACGGCGTAGCTGCGTTCTTTTCCGTAGTGCTTACACCGCTACTAAACGTGCGGCTACCAAAGTATTAAAATTTCCGCCCGAACAGGGACTTGAACCCTGGACCCTTAGGTTAAAAGCCTAATGCTCTACCGACTGAGCTATCCGGGCTCACATTACGTGAGCACCCCTCCCACTACGTATACTGACACATTGCCTCATGTCCTTTACTGTTGGGTAATCGTTGCGTGGAGCTGTTACTATTTAAACGTCGTCTGACTGCTGTCTATAAACTCATTGCGCTAGGCTCGTAACAGACTATCGAAGAAAGCTGACACACGATGTAAAGTCAAATTGCAGCAGTTTGTACGTCTCATATGCTACAGCGGAGGAGCTACGTGTTTTGTCGACGCTCACTGGACAACTGTAAAATTCGCAAGCGTCTCGAACGCAGGGCTTCCCATGTATTCGCTCATTTCACGGTTCCGTTGGAGATGTTCTTCACCTCTTGACACAAAAAACAAGCGCAGTCGGTAGGACTCGAACCTACGCTCCCAGAGGGAATCTGATTTCTAGTCAGACGCCTTAACCACTCGGCCACGACTGCCGGTCGCATAGCGGTGTCCCGACAAGTGCAACTGCTCCTTTACATGCAATCTGACGGCAGAACGCGACATGGCCTCACTCGTTTCTGTAGTGCTTTCGTTGCCAGCACATTAGCCGTTACGACAGTGTATTAGTTTTCGCCTGGACGGGGGCTTGAACACGGGACCTTTGGTTGAAGGTCTAGCGCTCTACCGACTGAGCTATCCGCTCCCTCAGCCGAGCGTTGTAGTACATGCTGCATGGCGTGCGAGTGACTCGCGTGTCGTAACTGCTGGCTTATGGCTCCAATGGCGACTTCACCGACTTCCCACTGACGCACCGCTGACGCTAGTTTTGTGTCGTCTTAAACGATGGACATACTTACAAGCAGCTGCGAGATCTTAAGAAAAGAAACGCTGCACCACTGCTTTTGCCGCACTCGAATGAATCGAATTGCGACTCATAGAAAGAAATGAATGCTCGCTCTGTCCTACACTTTCAAGCACATCTGCGTACTCACGAACACGGCGACGGCGCGACAAAAGGACGGGGGCGCGTTCGTGGGCGTGCGACTGATTTCTGCAGTACTAGCGTCCGTGCGAGGTGAACCGATAGGCACAACAGACAGCGGCCGTCGCGAAACAGTATTCTTAAACATAAATTTCCGTCTTGTTGAGAATGGTGTCACTGGTTTGGATCCGCATTCACCCACGCATGTCACATGTGTGCGAAAATTTCTGCTCGTTTTAATGCAAAATCGCACGCAGCCGGTAGGATTCGAACCTACGCTCCCAGGGGGAATCTGATTTCGAGTCAGACGCCTTAACCACTCGGCCACGACTGCCAGTAGCGCAAGACCCTAGCGACACATGCAACTGCTACCGTTTAAAGCACTGCAGTGCCAGGAAACGGCGTAGCTGCGTTCTTTTCCGTAGTGCTTACACCGCTACTAAACGTGCGGCTACCAAAGTATTAAAATTTCCGCCCGAACAGGGACTTGAACCCTGGACCCTTAGGTTAAAAGCCTAATGCTCTACCGACTGAGCTATCCGGGCTCACATTACGTGAGCACCCCTCCCACTACGTATACTGACACATTGCCTCATGTCCTTTACTGTTGGGTAATCGTTGCGTGGAGCTGTTACTATTTAAACGTCGTCTGACTGCTGTCTATAAACTCATTGCGCTAGGCTCGTAACAGACTATCGAAGAAAGCTGACACACGATGTAAAGTCAAATTGCAGCAGTTTGTACGTCTCATATGCTACAGCGGAGGAGCTACGTGTTTTGTCGACGCTCACTGGACAACTGTAAAATTCGCAAGCGTCTCGAACGCAGGGCTTCCCATGTATTCGCTCATTTCACGGTTCCGTTGGAGATGTTCTTCACCTCTTGACACAAAAAACAAGCGCAGTCGGTAGGACTCGAACCTACGCTCCCAGAGGGAATCTGATTTCTAGTCAGACGCCTTAACCACTCGGCCACGACTGCCGGTCGCATAGCGGTGTCCCGACAAGTGCAACTGCTCCTTTACATGCAATCTGACGGCAGAACGCGACATGGCCTCACTCGTTTCTGTAGTGCTTTCGTTGCCAGCACATTAGCCGTTACGACAGTGTATTAGTTTTCGCCTGGACGGGGGCTTGAACACGGGACCTTTGGTTGAAGGTCTAGCGCTCTACCGACTGAGCTATCCGCTCCCTCAGCCGAGCGTTGTAGTACATGCTGCATGGCGTGCGAGTGACTCGCGTGTCGTAACTGCTGGCTTATGGCTCCAATGGCGACTTCACCGACTTCCCACTGACGCACCGCTGACGCTAGTTTTGTGTCGTCTTAAACGATGGACATACTTACAAGCAGCTGCGAGATCTTAAGAAAAGAAACGCTGCACCACTGCTTTTGCCGCACTCGAATGAATCGAATTGCGACTCATAGAAAGAAATGAATGCTCGCTCTGTCCTACACTTTCAAGCACATCTGCGTACTCACGAACACGGCGACGGCGCGACAAAAGGACGGGGGCGCGTTCGTGGGCGTGCGACTGATTTCTGCAGTACTAGCGTCCGTGCGAGGTGAACCGATAGGCACAACAGACAGCGGCCGTCGCGAAACAGTATTCTTAAACATAAATTTCCGTCTTGTTGAGAATGGTGTCACTGGTTTGGATCCGCATTCACCCACGCATGTCACATGTGTGCGAAAATTTCTGCTCGTTTTAATGCAAAATCGCACGCAGCCGGTAGGATTCGAACCTACGCTCCCAGGGGGAATCTGATTTCGAGTCAGACGCCTTAACCACTCGGCCACGACTGCCAGTAGCGCAAGACCCTAGCGACACATGCAACTGCTACCGTTTAAAGCACTGCAGTGCCAGGAAACGGCGTAGCTGCGTTCTTTTCCGTAGTGCTTACACCGCTACTAAACGTGCGGCTACCAAAGTATTAAAATTTCCGCCCGAACAGGGACTTGAACCCTGGACCCTTAGGTTAAAAGCCTAATGCTCTACCGACTGAGCTATCCGGGCTCACATTACGTGAGCACCCCTCCCACTACGTATACTGACACATTGCCTCATGTCCTTTACTGTTGGGTAATCGTTGCGTGGAGCTGTTACTATTTAAACGTCGTCTGACTGCTGTCTATAAACTCATTGCGCTAGGCTCGTAACAGACTATCGAAGAAAGCTGACACACGATGTAAAGTCAAATTGCAGCAGTTTGTACGTCTCATATGCTACAGCGGAGGAGCTACGTGTTTTGTCGACGCTCACTGGACAACTGTAAAATTCGCAAGCGTCTCGAACGCAGGGCTTCCCATGTATTCGCTCATTTCACGGTTCCGTTGGAGATGTTCTTCACCTCTTGACACAAAAAACAAGCGCAGTCGGTAGGACTCGAACCTACGCTCCCAGAGGGAATCTGATTTCTAGTCAGACGCCTTAACCACTCGGCCACGACTGCCGGTCGCATAGCGGTGTCCCGACAAGTGCAACTGCTCCTTTACATGCAATCTGACGGCAGAACGCGACATGGCCTCACTCGTTTCTGTAGTGCTTTCGTTGCCAGCACATTAGCCGTTACGACAGTGTATTAGTTTTCGCCTGGACGGGGGCTTGAACACGGGACCTTTGGTTGAAGGTCTAGCGCTCTACCGACTGAGCTATCCGCTCCCTCAGCCGAGCGTTGTAGTACATGCTGCATGGCGTGCGAGTGACTCGCGTGTCGTAACTGCTGGCTTATGGCTCCAATGGCGACTTCACCGACTTCCCACTGACGCACCGCTGACGCTAGTTTTGTGTCGTCTTAAACGATGGACATACTTACAAGCAGCTGCGAGATCTTAAGAAAAGAAACGCTGCACCACTGCTTTTGCCCGAATGAATCGAATTGCGACTCATAGAAAGAAATGAATGCTCGCTCTGTCCTACACTTTCAAGCACATCTGCGTACTCACGAACACGGCGACGGCGCGGACAAAAGGACGGGGGGCGCGTTCGTGGGCGTGCGACTGATTTCTGCAGTACTAGCGTCCGTGCGAGGTGAACCGATAGGCACAACAGACAGCGGCCGTCGCGAAACAGTATACTTAAACATAAATTTCCGTCTTGTTGAGAATGGTGGTCACTGGTTTGGATCCGCATTCACCCACGCATGTCACATGTGTGCGAAAATTTCTGCTCGTTTTAATGCAAAATCGCACGCAGCCGGTAGGATTCGAACCTACGCTCCCAGGGGGAATCTGATTTCGAGTCAGACGCCTTAACCACTCGGCCACGACTGCCAGTAGCGCAAGACCCTAGCGACACATGCAACTGCTACCGTTTAAAGCACTGCAGTGCCAGGAAACGGCGTAGCTGCGTTCTTTTCCGTAGTGCTTACACCGCTACTAAACGTGCGGCTACCAAAGTATTAAAATTTCCGCCCGAACAGGGACTTGAACCCTGGACCCTTAGGTTAAAAGCCTAATGCTCTACCGACTGAGCTATCCGGGCTCACATTACGTGAGCACCCCTCCCACTACGTATACTGACACATTGCCTCATGTCCTTTTACTGTTGGGTAATCGTTGCGTGGAGCTGTTACTATTTAAACGTCGTCTGACTGCTGTCTATAAACTCATTGCGCTAGGCTCGTAACAGACTATCGAAGAAAGCTGACACACGATGTAAAGTCAAATTGCAGCAGTTTGTACGTCTCATATGCTACAGCGGAGGAGCTACGTGTTTTGTCGACGCTCGACTGGACAACTGTAAAATTCGCAAGCGTCTCGAACGCAGGGCTTCCCATGTATTCGCTCATTTCACGGTTCCGTTGGAGATGTTCTTCACCTCTTGACACAAAAAACAAGCGCAGTCGGTAGGACTCGAACCTACGCTCCCAGAGGGAATCTGATTTCTAGTCAGACGCCTTAACCACTCGGCCACGACTGCCGGTCGCATAGCGGTGTCCCGACAAGTGCAACTGCTCCTTTACATGCAATCTGACGGCAGAACGCGACATGGCCTCACTCGTTTCTGTAGTGCTTTCGTTGCCAGCACATTAGCCGTTACGACAGTGTATTAGTTTTCGCCTGGACGGGGGCTTGAACACGGGACCTTTGGTTGAAGGTCTAGCGCTCTACCGACTGAGCTATCCGCTCCCTCAGCCGAGCGTTGTAGTACATGCTGCATGGCGTGCGAGTGACTCGCGTGTCGTAACTGCTGGCTTATGGCTCCAATGGCGACTTCACCGACTTCCCACTGACGCACCGCTGACGCTAGTTTTGTGTCGTCTTAAACGATGGACATACTTACAAGCAGCTGCGAGATCTTAAGAAAAGAAACGCTGCACCACTGCTTTTGCCGCACTCGAATGAATCGAATTGCGACTCATAGAAAGAAATGAATGCTCGCTCTGTCCTACACTTTCAAGCACATCTGCGTACTCACGAACACGGCGACGGCGCGACAAAAGGACGGGGGCGCGTTCGTGGGCGTGCGACTGATTTCTGCAGTACTAGCGTCCGTGCGAGGTGAACCGATAGGCACAACAGACAGCGGCCGTCGCGAAACAGTATTCTTAAACATAAATTTCCGTCTTGTTGAGAATGGTGTCACTGGTTTGGATCCGCATTCACCCACGCATGTCACATGTGTGCGAAAATTTCTGCTCGTTTTAATGCAAAATCGCACGCAGCCGGTAGGATTCGAACCTACGCTCCCAGGGGGAATCTGATTTCGAGTCAGACGCCTTAACCACTCGGCCACGACTGCCAGTAGCGCAAGACCCTAGCGACACATGCAACTGCTACCGTTTAAAGCACTGCAGTGCCAGGAAACGGCGTAGCTGCGTTCTTTTCCGTAGTGCTTACACCGCTACTAAACGTGCGGCTACCAAAGTATTAAAATTTCCGCCCGAACAGGGACTTGAACCCTGGACCCTTAGGTTAAAAGCCTAATGCTCTACCGACTGAGCTATCCGGGCTCACATTACGTGAGCACCCCTCCCACTACGTATACTGACACATTGCCTCATGTCCTTTACTGTTGGGTAATCGTTGCGTGGAGCTGTTACTATTTAAACGTCGTCTGACTGCTGTCTATAAACTCATTGCGCTAGGCTCGTAACAGACTATCGAAGAAAGCTGACACACGATGTAAAGTCAAATTGCAGCAGTTTGTACGTCTCATATGCTACAGCGGAGGAGCTACGTGTTTTGTCGACGCTCACTGGACAACTGTAAAATTCGCAAGCGTCTCGAACGCAGGGCTTCCCATGTATTCGCTCATTTCACGGTTCCGTTGGAGATGTTCTTCACCTCTTGACACAAAAAACAAGCGCAGTCGGTAGGACTCGAACCTACGCTCCCAGAGGGAATCTGATTTCTAGTCAGACGCCTTAACCACTCGGCCACGACTGCCGGTCGCATAGCGGTGTCCCGACAAGTGCAACTGCTCCTTTACATGCAATCTGACGGCAGAACGCGACATGGCCTCACTCGTTTCTGTAGTGCTTTCGTTGCCAGCACATTAGCCGTTACGACAGTGTATTAGTTTTCGCCTGGACGGGGGCTTGAACACGGGACCTTTGGTTGAAGGTCTAGCGCTCTACCGACTGAGCTATCCGCTCCCTCAGCCGAGCGTTGTAGTACATGCTGCATGGCGTGCGAGTGACTCGCGTGTCGTAACTGCTGGCTTATGGCTCCAATGGCGACTTCACCGACTTCCCACTGACGCACCGCTGACGCTAGTTTTGTGTCGTCTTAAACGATGGACATACTTACAAGCAGCTGCGAGATCTTAAGAAAAGAAACGCTGCACCACTGCTTTTGCCGCACTCGAATGAATCGAATTGCGACTCATAGAAAGAAATGAATGCTCGCTCTGTCCTACACTTTCAAGCACATCTGCGTACTCACGAACACGGCGACGGCGCGACAAAAGGACGGGGGCGCGTTCGTGGGCGTGCGACTGATTTCTGCAGTACTAGCGTCCGTGCGAGGTGAACCGATAGGCACAACAGACAGCGGCCGTCGCGAAACAGTATTCTTAAACATAAATTTCCGTCTTGTTGAGAATGGTGTCACTGGTTTGGATCCGCATTCACCCACGCATGTCACATGTGTGCGAAAATTTCTGCTCGTTTTAATGCAAAATCGCACGCAGCCGGTAGGATTCGAACCTACGCTCCCAGGGGGAATCTGATTTCGAGTCAGACGCCTTAACCACTCGGCCACGACTGCCAGTAGCGCAAGACCCTAGCGACACATGCAACTGCTACCGTTTAAAGCACTGCAGTGCCAGGAAACGGCGTAGCTGCGTTCTTTTCCGTAGTGCTTACACCGCTACTAAACGTGCGGCTACCAAAGTATTAAAATTTCCGCCCGAACAGGGACTTGAACCCTGGACCCTTAGGTTAAAAGCCTAATGCTCTACCGACTGAGCTATCCGGGCTCACATTACGTGAGCACCCCTCCCACTACGTATACTGACACATTGCCTCATGTCCTTTACTGTTGGGTAATCGTTGCGTGGAGCTGTTACTATTTAAACGTCGTCTGACTGCTGTCTATAAACTCATTGCGCTAGGCTCGTAACAGACTATCGAAGAAAGCTGACACACGATGTAAAGTCAAATTGCAGCAGTTTGTACGTCTCATATGCTACAGCGGAGGAGCTACGTGTTTTGTCGACGCTCACTGGACAACTGTAAAATTCGCAAGCGTCTCGAACGCAGGGCTTCCCATGTATTCGCTCATTTCACGGTTCCGTTGGAGATGTTCTTCACCTCTTGACACAAAAAACAAGCGCAGTCGGTAGGACTCGAACCTACGCTCCCAGAGGGAATCTGATTTCTAGTCAGACGCCTTAACCACTCGGCCACGACTGCCGGTCGCATAGCGGTGTCCCGACAAGTGCAACTGCTCCTTTACATGCAATCTGACGGCAGAACGCGACATGGCCTCACTCGTTTCTGTAGTGCTTTCGTTGCCAGCACATTAGCCGTTACGACAGTGTATTAGTTTTCGCCTGGACGGGGGCTTGAACACGGGACCTTTGGTTGAAGGTCTAGCGCTCTACCGACTGAGCTATCCGCTCCCTCAGCCGAGCGTTGTAGTACATGCTGCATGGCGTGCGAGTGACTCGCGTGTCGTAACTGCTGGCTTATGGCTCCAATGGCGACTTCACCGACTTCCCACTGACGCACCGCTGACGCTAGTTTTGTGTCGTCTTAAACGATGGACATACTTACAAGCAGCTGCGAGATCTTAAGAAAAGAAACGCTGCACCACTGCTTTTGCCGCACTCGAATGAATCGAATTGCGACTCATAGAAAGAAATGAATGCTCGCTCTGTCCTACACTTTCAAGCACATCTGCGTACTCACGAACACGGCGACGGCGCGACAAAAGGACGGGGGCGCGTTCGTGGGCGTGCGACTGATTTCTGCAGTACTAGCGTCCGTGCGAGGTGAACCGATAGGCACAACAGACAGCGGCCGTCGCGAAACAGTATTCTTAAACATAAATTTCCGTCTTGTTGAGAATGGTGTCACTGGTTTGGATCCGCATTCACCCACGCATGTCACATGTGTGCGAAAATTTCTGCTCGTTTTAATGCAAAATCGCACGCAGCCGGTAGGATTCGAACCTACGCTCCCAGGGGGAATCTGATTTCGAGTCAGACGCCTTAACCACTCGGCCACGACTGCCAGTAGCGCAAGACCCTAGCGACACATGCAACTGCTACCGTTTAAAGCACTGCAGTGCCAGGAAACGGCGTAGCTGCGTTCTTTTCCGTAGTGCTTACACCGCTACTAAACGTGCGGCTACCAAAGTATTAAAATTTCCGCCCGAACAGGGACTTGAACCCTGGACCCTTAGGTTAAAAGCCTAATGCTCTACCGACTGAGCTATCCGGGCTCACATTACGTGAGCACCCCTCCCACTACGTATACTGACACATTGCCTCATGTCCTTTACTGTTGGGTAATCGTTGCGTGGAGCTGTTACTATTTAAACGTCGTCTGACTGCTGTCTATAAACTCATTGCGCTAGGCTCGTAACAGACTATCGAAGAAAGCTGACACACGATGTAAAGTCAAATTGCAGCAGTTTGTACGTCTCATATGCTACAGCGGAGGAGCTACGTGTTTTGTCGACGCTCACTGGACAACTGTAAAATTCGCAAGCGTCTCGAACGCAGGGCTTCCCATGTATTCGCTCATTTCACGGTTCCGTTGGAGATGTTCTTCACCTCTTGACACAAAAAACAAGCGCAGTCGGTAGGACTCGAACCTACGCTCCCAGAGGGAATCTGATTTCTAGTCAGACGCCTTAACCACTCGGCCACGACTGCCGGTCGCATAGCGGTGTCCCGACAAGTGCAACTGCTCCTTTACATGCAATCTGACGGCAGAACGCGACATGGCCTCACTCGTTTCTGTAGTGCTTTCGTTGCCAGCACATTAGCCGTTACGACAGTGTATTAGTTTTCGCCTGGACGGGGGCTTGAACACGGGACCTTTGGTTGAAGGTCTAGCGCTCTACCGACTGAGCTATCCGCTCCCTCAGCCGAGCGTTGTAGTACATGCTGCATGGCGTGCGAGTGACTCGCGTGTCGTAACTGCTGGCTTATGGCTCCAATGGCGACTTCACCGACTTCCCACTGACGCACCGCTGACGCTAGTTTTGTGTCGTCTTAAACGATGGACATACTTACAAGCAGCTGCGAGATCTTAAGAAAAGAAACGCTGCACCACTGCTTTTGCCGCACTCGAATGAATCGAATTGCGACTCATAGAAAGAAATGAATGCTCGCTCTGTCCTACACTTTCAAGCACATCTGCGTACTCACGAACACGGCGACGGCGCGACAAAAGGACGGGGGCGCGTTCGTGGGCGTGCGACTGATTTCTGCAGTACTAGCGTCCGTGCGAGGTGAACCGATAGGCACAACAGACAGCGGCCGTCGCGAAACAGTATTCTTAAACATAAATTTCCGTCTTGTTGAGAATGGTGTCACTGGTTTGGATCCGCATTCACCCACGCATGTCACATGTGTGCGAAAATTTCTGCTCGTTTTAATGCAAAATCGCACGCAGCCGGTAGGATTCGAACCTACGCTCCCAGGGGGAATCTGATTTCGAGTCAGACGCCTTAACCACTCGGCCACGACTGCCAGTAGCGCAAGACCCTAGCGACACATGCAACTGCTACCGTTTAAAGCACTGCAGTGCCAGGAAACGGCGTAGCTGCGTTCTTTTCCGTAGTGCTTACACCGCTACTAAACGTGCGGCTACCAAAGTATTAAAATTTCCGCCCGAACAGGGACTTGAACCCTGGACCCTTAGGTTAAAAGCCTAATGCTCTACCGACTGAGCTATCCGGGCTCACATTACGTGAGCACCCCTCCCACTACGTATACTGACACATTGCCTCATGTCCTTTACTGTTGGGTAATCGTTGCGTGGAGCTGTTACTATTTAAACGTCGTCTGACTGCTGTCTATAAACTCATTGCGCTAGGCTCGTAACAGACTATCGAAGAAAGCTGACACACGATGTAAAGTCAAATTGCAGCAGTTTGTACGTCTCATATGCTACAGCGGAGGAGCTACGTGTTTTGTCGACGCTCACTGGACAACTGTAAAATTCGCAAGCGTCTCGAACGCAGGGCTTCCCATGTATTCGCTCATTTCACGGTTCCGTTGGAGATGTTCTTCACCTCTTGACACAAAAAACAAGCGCAGTCGGTAGGACTCGAACCTACGCTCCCAGAGGGAATCTGATTTCTAGTCAGACGCCTTAACCACTCGGCCACGACTGCCGGTCGCATAGCGGTGTCCCGACAAGTGCAACTGCTCCTTTACATGCAATCTGACGGCAGAACGCGACATGGCCTCACTCGTTTCTGTAGTGCTTTCGTTGCCAGCACATTAGCCGTTACGACAGTGTATTAGTTTTCGCCTGGACGGGGGCTTGAACACGGGACCTTTGGTTGAAGGTCTAGCGCTCTACCGACTGAGCTATCCGCTCCCTCAGCCGAGCGTTGTAGTACATGCTGCATGGCGTGCGAGTGACTCGCGTGTCGTAACTGCTGGCTTATGGCTCCAATGGCGACTTCACCGACTTCCCACTGACGCACCGCTGACGCTAGTTTTGTGTCGTCTTAAACGATGGACATACTTACAAGCAGCTGCGAGATCTTAAGAAAAGAAACGCTGCACCACTGCTTTTGCCGCACTCGAATGAATCGAATTGCGACTCATAGAAAGAAATGAATGCTCGCTCTGTCCTACACTTTCAAGCACATCTGCGTACTCACGAACACGGCGACGGCGCGACAAAAGGACGGGGGCGCGTTCGTGGGCGTGCGACTGATTTCTGCAGTACTAGCGTCCGTGCGAGGTGAACCGATAGGCACAACAGACAGCGGCCGTCGCGAAACAGTATTCTTAAACATAAATTTCCGTCTTGTTGAGAATGGTGTCACTGGTTTGGATCCGCATTCACCCACGCATGTCACATGTGTGCGAAAATTTCTGCTCGTTTTAATGCAAAATCGCACGCAGCCGGTAGGATTCGAACCTACGCTCCCAGGGGGAATCTGATTTCGAGTCAGACGCCTTAACCACTCGGCCACGACTGCCAGTAGCGCAAGACCCTAGCGACACATGCAACTGCTACCGTTTAAAGCACTGCAGTGCCAGGAAACGGCGTAGCTGCGTTCTTTTCCGTAGTGCTTACACCGCTACTAAACGTGCGGCTACCAAAGTATTAAAATTTCCGCCCGAACAGGGACTTGAACCCTGGACCCTTAGGTTAAAAGCCTAATGCTCTACCGACTGAGCTATCCGGGCTCACATTACGTGAGCACCCCTCCCACTACGTATACTGACACATTGCCTCATGTCCTTTACTGTTGGGTAATCGTTGCGTGGAGCTGTTACTATTTAAACGTCGTCTGACTGCTGTCTATAAACTCATTGCGCTAGGCTCGTAACAGACTATCGAAGAAAGCTGACACACGATGTAAAGTCAAATTGCAGCAGTTTGTACGTCTCATATGCTACAGCGGAGGAGCTACGTGTTTTGTCGACGCTCACTGGACAACTGTAAAATTCGCAAGCGTCTCGAACGCAGGGCTTCCCATGTATTCGCTCATTTCACGGTTCCGTTGGAGATGTTCTTCACCTCTTGACACAAAAAACAAGCGCAGTCGGTAGGACTCGAACCTACGCTCCCAGAGGGAATCTGATTTCTAGTCAGACGCCTTAACCACTCGGCCACGACTGCCGGTCGCATAGCGGTGTCCCGACAAGTGCAACTGCTCCTTTACATGCAATCTGACGGCAGAACGCGACATGGCCTCACTCGTTTCTGTAGTGCTTTCGTTGCCAGCACATTAGCCGTTACGACAGTGTATTAGTTTTCGCCTGGACGGGGGCTTGAACACGGGACCTTTGGTTGAAGGTCTAGCGCTCTACCGACTGAGCTATCCGCTCCCTCAGCCGAGCGTTGTAGTACATGCTGCATGGCGTGCGAGTGACTCGCGTGTCGTAACTGCTGGCTTATGGCTCCAATGGCGACTTCACCGACTTCCCACTGACGCACCGCTGACGCTAGTTTTGTGTCGTCTTAAACGATGGACATACTTACAAGCAGCTGCGAGATCTTAAGAAAAGAAACGCTGCACCACTGCTTTTGCCGCACTCGAATGAATCGAATTGCGACTCATAGAAAGAAATGAATGCTCGCTCTGTCCTACACTTTCAAGCACATCTGCGTACTCACGAACACGGCGACGGCGCGACAAAAGGACGGGGGCGCGTTCGTGGGCGTGCGACTGATTTCTGCAGTACTAGCGTCCGTGCGAGGTGAACCGATAGGCACAACAGACAGCGGCCGTCGCGAAACAGTATTCTTAAACATAAATTTCCGTCTTGTTGAGAATGGTGTCACTGGTTTGGATCCGCATTCACCCACGCATGTCACATGTGTGCGAAAATTTCTGCTCGTTTTAATGCAAAATCGCACGCAGCCGGTAGGATTCGAACCTACGCTCCCAGGGGGAATCTGATTTCGAGTCAGACGCCTTAACCACTCGGCCACGACTGCCAGTAGCGCAAGACCCTAGCGACACATGCAACTGCTACCGTTTAAAGCACTGCAGTGCCAGGAAACGGCGTAGCTGCGTTCTTTTCCGTAGTGCTTACACCGCTACTAAACGTGCGGCTACCAAAGTATTAAAATTTCCGCCCGAACAGGGACTTGAACCCTGGACCCTTAGGTTAAAAGCCTAATGCTCTACCGACTGAGCTATCCGGGCTCACATTACGTGAGCACCCCTCCCACTACGTATACTGACACATTGCCTCATGTCCTTTACTGTTGGGTAATCGTTGCGTGGAGCTGTTACTATTTAAACGTCGTCTGACTGCTGTCTATAAACTCATTGCGCTAGGCTCGTAACAGACTATCGAAGAAAGCTGACACACGATGTAAAGTCAAATTGCAGCAGTTTGTACGTCTCATATGCTACAGCGGAGGAGCTACGTGTTTTGTCGACGCTCACTGGACAACTGTAAAATTCGCAAGCGTCTCGAACGCAGGGCTTCCCATGTATTCGCTCATTTCACGGTTCCGTTGGAGATGTTCTTCACCTCTTGACACAAAAAACAAGCGCAGTCGGTAGGACTCGAACCTACGCTCCCAGAGGGAATCTGATTTCTAGTCAGACGCCTTAACCACTCGGCCACGACTGCCGGTCGCATAGCGGTGTCCCGACAAGTGCAACTGCTCCTTTACATGCAATCTGACGGCAGAACGCGACATGGCCTCACTCGTTTCTGTAGTGCTTTCGTTGCCAGCACATTAGCCGTTACGACAGTGTATTAGTTTTCGCCTGGACGGGGGCTTGAACACGGGACCTTTGGTTGAAGGTCTAGCGCTCTACCGACTGAGCTATCCGCTCCCTCAGCCGAGCGTTGTAGTACATGCTGCATGGCGTGCGAGTGACTCGCGTGTCGTAACTGCTGGCTTATGGCTCCAATGGCGACTTCACCGACTTCCCACTGACGCACCGCTGACGCTAGTTTTGTGTCGTCTTAAACGATGGACATACTTACAAGCAGCTGCGAGATCTTAAGAAAAGAAACGCTGCACCACTGCTTTTGCCGCACTCGAATGAATCGAATTGCGACTCATAGAAAGAAATGAATGCTCGCTCTGTCCTACACTTTCAAGCACATCTGCGTACTCACGAACACGGCGACGGCGCGACAAAAGGACGGGGGCGCGTTCGTGGGCGTGCGACTGATTTCTGCAGTACTAGCGTCCGTGCGAGGTGAACCGATAGGCACAACAGACAGCGGCCGTCGCGAAACAGTATTCTTAAACATAAATTTCCGTCTTGTTGAGAATGGTGTCACTGGTTTGGATCCGCATTCACCCACGCATGTCACATGTGTGCGAAAATTTCTGCTCGTTTTAATGCAAAATCGCACGCAGCCGGTAGGATTCGAACCTACGCTCCCAGGGGGAATCTGATTTCGAGTCAGACGCCTTAACCACTCGGCCACGACTGCCAGTAGCGCAAGACCCTAGCGACACATGCAACTGCTACCGTTTAAAGCACTGCAGTGCCAGGAAACGGCGTAGCTGCGTTCTTTTCCGTAGTGCTTACACCGCTACTAAACGTGCGGCTACCAAAGTATTAAAATTTCCGCCCGAACAGGGACTTGAACCCTGGACCCTTAGGTTAAAAGCCTAATGCTCTACCGACTGAGCTATCCGGGCTCACATTACGTGAGCACCCCTCCCACTACGTATACTGACACATTGCCTCATGTCCTTTACTGTTGGGTAATCGTTGCGTGGAGCTGTTACTATTTAAACGTCGTCTGACTGCTGTCTATAAACTCATTGCGCTAGGCTCGTAACAGACTATCGAAGAAAGCTGACACACGATGTAAAGTCAAATTGCAGCAGTTTGTACGTCTCATATGCTACAGCGGAGGAGCTACGTGTTTTGTCGACGCTCACTGGACAACTGTAAAATTCGCAAGCGTCTCGAACGCAGGGCTTCCCATGTATTCGCTCATTTCACGGTTCCGTTGGAGATGTTCTTCACCTCTTGACACAAAAAACAAGCGCAGTCGGTAGGACTCGAACCTACGCTCCCAGAGGGAATCTGATTTCTAGTCAGACGCCTTAACCACTCGGCCACGACTGCCGGTCGCATAGCGGTGTCCCGACAAGTGCAACTGCTCCTTTACATGCAATCTGACGGCAGAACGCGACATGGCCTCACTCGTTTCTGTAGTGCTTTCGTTGCCAGCACATTAGCCGTTACGACAGTGTATTAGTTTTCGCCTGGACGGGGGCTTGAACACGGGACCTTTGGTTGAAGGTCTAGCGCTCTACCGACTGAGCTATCCGCTCCCTCAGCCGAGCGTTGTAGTACATGCTGCGTGGCGTGCGAGTGACTCGCGTGTCGTAACTGCTGGCTTATGGCTCCAATGGCGACTTCACCGACTTCCCACTGACGCACCGCTGACGCTAGTTTTGTGTCGTCTTAAACGATGGACATACTTACAAGCAGCTGCGAGATCTTAAGAAAAGAAACGCTGCACCACTGCTTTTGCCGCACTCGAATGAATCGAATTGCGACTCATAGAAAGAAATGAATGCTCGCTCTGTCCTACACTTTCAAGCACATCTGCGTACTCACGAACACGGCGACGGCGCGACAAAAGGACGGGGGCGCGTTCGTGGGCGTGCGACTGATTTCTGCAGTACTAGCGTCCGTGCGAGGTGAACCGATAGGCACAACAGACAGCGGCCGTCGCGAAACAGTATTCTTAAACATAAATTTCCGTCTTGTTGAGAATGGTGTCACTGGTTTGGATCCGCATTCACCCACGCATGTCACATGTGTGCGAAAATTTCTGCTCGTTTTAATGCAAAATCGCACGCAGCCGGTAGGATTCGAACCTACGCTCCCAGGGGGAATCTGATTTCGAGTCAGACGCCTTAACCACTCGGCCACGACTGCCAGTAGCGCAAGACCCTAGCGACACATGCAACTGCTACCGTTTAAAGCACTGCAGTGCCAGGAAACGGCGTAGCTGCGTTCTTTTCCGTAGTGCTTACACCGCTACTAAACGTGCGGCTACCAAAGTATTAAAATTTCCGCCCGAACAGGGACTTGAACCCTGGACCCTTAGGTTAAAAGCCTAATGCTCTACCGACTGAGCTATCCGGGCTCACATTACGTGAGCACCCCTCCCACTACGTATACTGACACATTGCCTCATGTCCTTTACTGTTGGGTAATCGTTGCGTGGAGCTGTTACTATTTAAACGTCGTCTGACTGCTGTCTATAAACTCATTGCGCTAGGCTCGTAACAGACTATCGAAGAAAGCTGACACACGATGTAAAGTCAAATTGCAGCAGTTTGTACGTCTCATATGCTACAGCGGAGGAGCTACGTGTTTTGTCGACGCTCACTGGACAACTGTAAAATTCGCAAGCGTCTCGAACGCAGGGCTTCCCATGTATTCGCTCATTTCACGGTTCCGTTGGAGATGTTCTTCACCTCTTGACACAAAAAACAAGCGCAGTCGGTAGGACTCGAACCTACGCTCCCAGAGGGAATCTGATTTCTAGTCAGACGCCTTAACCACTCGGCCACGACTGCCGGTCGCGTAGCGGTGTCCCGACAAGTGCAACTGCTCCTTTACATGCAATCTGACGGCAGAACGCGACATGGCCTCACTCGTTTCTGTAGTGCTTTCGTTGCCAGCACATTAGCCGTTACGACAGTGTATTAGTTTTCGCCTGGACGGGGGCTTGAACACGGGACCTTTGGTTGAAGGTCTAGCGCTCTACCGACTGAGCTATCCGCTCCCTCAGCCGAGCGTTGTAGTACATGCTGCATGGCGTGCGAGTGACTCGCGTGTCGTAACTGCTGGCTTATGGCTCCAATGGCGACTTCACCGACTTCCCACTGACGCACCGCTGACGCTAGTTTTGTGTCGTCTTAAACGATGGACATACTTACAAGCAGCTGCGAGATCTTAAGAAAAGAAACGCTGCACCACTGCTTTTGCCGCACTCGAATGAATCGAATTGCGACTCATAGAAAGAAATGAATGCTCGCTCTGTCCTACACTTTCAAGCACATCTGCGTACTCACGAACACGGCGACGGCGCGACAAAAGGACGGGGGCGCGTTCGTGGGCGTGCGACTGATTTCTGCAGTACTAGCGTCCGTGCGAGGTGAACCGATAGGCACAACAGACAGCGGCCGTCGCGAAACAGTATTCTTAAACATAAATTTCCGTCTTGTTGAGAATGGTGTCACTGGTTTGGATCCGCATTCACCCACGCATGTCACATGTGTGCGAAAATTTCTGCTCGTTTTAATGCAAAATCGCACGCAGCCGGTAGGATTCGAACCTACGCTCCCAGGGGGAATCTGATTTCGAGTCAGACGCCTTAACCACTCGGCCACGACTGCCAGTAGCGCAAGACCCTAGCGACACATGCAACTGCTACCGTTTAAAGCACTGCAGTGCCAGGAAACGGCGTAGCTGCGTTCTTTTCCGTAGTGCTTACACCGCTACTAAACGTGCGGCTACCAAAGTATTAAAATTTCCGCCCGAACAGGGACTTGAACCCTGGACCCTTAGGTTAAAAGCCTAATGCTCTACCGACTGAGCTATCCGGGCTCACATTACGTGAGCACCCCTCCCACTACGTATACTGACACATTGCCTCATGTCCTTTACTGTTGGGTAATCGTTGCGTGGAGCTGTTACTATTTAAACGTCGTCTGACTGCTGTCTATAAACTCATTGCGCTAGGCTCGTAACAGACTATCGAAGAAAGCTGACACACGATGTAAAGTCAAATTGCAGCAGTTTGTACGTCTCATATGCTACAGCGGAGGAGCTACGTGTTTTGTCGACGCTCACTGGACAACTGTAAAATTCGCAAGCGTCTCGAACGCAGGGCTTCCCATGTATTCGCTCATTTCACGGTTCCGTTGGAGATGTTCTTCACCTCTTGACACAAAAAACAAGCGCAGTCGGTAGGACTCGAACCTACGCTCCCAGAGGGAATCTGATTTCTAGTCAGACGCCTTAACCACTCGGCCACGACTGCCGGTCGCATAGCGGTGTCCCGACAAGTGCAACTGCTCCTTTACATGCAATCTGACGGCAGAACGCGACATGGCCTCACTCGTTTCTGTAGTGCTTTCGTTGCCAGCACATTAGCCGTTACGACAGTGTATTAGTTTTCGCCTGGACGGGGGCTTGAACACGGGACCTTTGGTTGAAGGTCTAGCGCTCTACCGACTGAGCTATCCGCTCCCTCAGCCGAGCGTTGTAGTACATGCTGCATGGCGTGCGAGTGACTCGCGTGTCGTAACTGCTGGCTTATGGCTCCAATGGCGACTTCACCGACTTCCCACTGACGCACCGCTGACGCTAGTTTTGTGTCGTCTTAAACGATGGACATACTTACAAGCAGCTGCGAGATCTTAAGAAAAGAAACGCTGCACCACTGCTTTTGCCGCACTCGAATGAATCGAATTGCGACTCATAGAAAGAAATGAATGCTCGCTCTGTCCTACACTTTCAAGCACATCTGCGTACTCACGAACACGGCGACGGCGCGACAAAAGGACGGGGGCGCGTTCGTGGGCGTGCGACTGATTTCTGCAGTACTAGCGTCCGTGCGAGGTGAACCGATAGGCACAACAGACAGCGGCCGTCGCGAAACAGTATTCTTAAACATAAATTTCCGTCTTGTTGAGAATGGTGTCACTGGTTTGGATCCGCATTCACCCACGCATGTCACATGTGTGCGAAAATTTCTGCTCGTTTTAATGCAAAATCGCACGCAGCCGGTAGGATTCGAACCTACGCTCCCAGGGGGAATCTGATTTCGAGTCAGACGCCTTAACCACTCGGCCACGACTGCCAGTAGCGCAAGACCCTAGCGACACATGCAACTGCTACCGTTTAAAGCACTGCAGTGCCAGGAAACGGCGTAGCTGCGTTCTTTTCCGTAGTGCTTACACCGCTACTAAACGTGCGGCTACCAAAGTATTAAAATTTCCGCCCGAACAGGGACTTGAACCCTGGACCCTTAGGTTAAAAGCCTAATGCTCTACCGACTGAGCTATCCGGGCTCACATTACGTGAGCACCCCTCCCACTACGTATACTGACACATTGCCTCATGTCCTTTACTGTTGGGTAATCGTTGCGTGGAGCTGTTACTATTTAAACGTCGTCTGACTGCTGTCTATAAACTCATTGCGCTAGGCTCGTAACAGACTATCGAAGAAAGCTGACACACGATGTAAAGTCAAATTGCAGCAGTTTGTACGTCTCATATGCTACAGCGGAGGAGCTACGTGTTTTGTCGAC